>NC_133364.1:21301187-21406651 GCF_049309525.1 Garra rufa
TAGTAAAGAAAAAACCTTAAAAACAAAAAACACAAAAAAGTACATAAAATCAAATCAAACCAAATAAAAGTGAGACACAAAATAAATAAAAAAATTAATTACACACCCCAATTAGTAAATCTGAAAAAACATTGTTAGAACATTGTTTAAAAAAAAACTAAAACAAACACAAACACACAAAATAAAGCAAAACAAAAAAGCAACAAGGTGAATAAAATAAGTTAAAATAAAATAAATAATAAAATTTAAAAAATAAAATAAAATAAAATAAAATAAAATAATACAATACTAAATAAAAGAGAGATGAAAAACCCCAACTTAGGATAGAAAGATCTGAAAAAAAATCTAAATTAATAGAACATTGTTATTATTGTTAAAAACAAAACAAAACAAAACAAAAACAAAAGCAAACACAAAGCAAAAAAAAAAATAAAAAAATAAAATAAAAAAATTTAACTAATTAAAATGAAAGCATAAACAAATTAAAATAAAATAAATAACATGAAATAAAAAAAAAATAAAAAATGAGAACAACCCAGACAAATATTGAAATGTTAGACTTTTCTGGCGGTTTGTCTTTTTACTCCATCTTTTAAAAAGAGCATTTCTCAAACGGATTAAACTAATGTTGCTTTAATGTTGCAATAAGATTTAAATAAAATGAAGATCAAATAAAGAATTTGTTCTTTACAGATTCAGAACAGATCTCAACAACAAAAGGTTCCAAAAGGGTGTTTTTGCAGGGATGCCATAGAAGAACCATTTTTGGTTCCTCAAAGAACCTTTCAGTGAACAGTTCTTAAAAGAACCATTTTGAAGAACATTTTTAAAATCTAAAGAACTTATTTCAACTATAAAGGACCTTTTCTGGATTTGAAAGATTCCATGGATGTTCAAGGTTCTTCATGGAACCATCGATGCCAATAAAGAGCCTTTATTTTTCAGAGTGAATGATGCTCCAAATTCTCAAATCTGAAATCAAATCTGAGATTTCAACACGAATTCTAGCATTTCCTCCAACACCACATTATTTGGTCTAAAATCTCATCTGTGTACAGTACAGCACACCCATCCGAAACGACAACACTTGGACATCCTTCAGCCTCTCTCCTTTCAATCTCACAAAAAATCATGAGTGAATCAACTGTAAGATTACCCGTGCTCGTAACATCCCATTAAATTTCCCAGTACAGGGTGTTTAAACAGAAGAGAAAATATCTTCCGGTAGAGTCCCACTGTGGGTGGACAGCGCTGTAATTATGCAGCTCGGCATTGCTTGAGATGAGACTTTAACTACTGCCAGCTCTCACACTACTGCTTCATTATGTCTCATATTAGATTGGTGGAGTTTGCAGGAAGTTAGCGTGAGACTTCTTTCATTTGTTTCTTACAACATTTGTTGTTTGGAGACAGAAGGCTAAGTTTAGCAGTGCCTGTGTGAAGCCACGGTACTGTAGCAGCCACTAAGATCTGTTTAACCAAACCACTGATCATGTTTCTGCTAGTATGATTGTAATGTGTAGTGTTTTGACAAACAAGGTCTTTTTCCAATTTCTGAGTTGCTATGAAAGTCACAGTCATTTATGCTGCTCAATTAGTTGAGTTATTTGACATGTGCTACCTGTGACAGTCGTTTGTCCTCTGAGAAGCCCTGGATGCTTATGGGTATTGTAATCTGACGTCGTAACCTTTCTTCGTCCTTCAAGTCCTCACTCTACCCCATTACAATGAGTGACTAATTCAGTACATTTCCCAAGGTGCAGTTCTCCTTCCTACAATCTAATCCGTCAGTCTAGACCTTCATAGAAATTGAGTAAGACTACAAGCAGTGTTCAAATGGAAAAATAGATAGGATTAGATGCTTTGCAAATAAAAAATGGCAAGGCTAAACAATAATGTATAACCACCACTATATACAGTATACTGTAAAACTATACAAGATAAAGTTAAATATATATATTAAAATTTTATGGAAAATATTTGTAACATTTTAACATTTTCAAATGTTAAATTATATATATTATCTTAACATACTTTATTTTAATATTATTTATTTTTTCATTATTTTGTATAGTTTTACAAGTATACAAGTACATAACTTAAAATTATATAAATATCTTAAATAAACAAAAATAATTAAAATAATTCAACATTGTAACATTGAACCTAAAAAAAGAAAAAAGTAAATAGAATATAAAATAAAATAAAGATCAAACACCCCTAATCTAGTATAGAAAACCCTAAAAAAAGGAAAACAAAATAGTAAATAAAAAATCAATCAATCAATCAATCAATCAAATAAAGATTAAACACCCCAACTAGTGTAGAAAAACCTGGGGGGAAAACACATACAAAAAAAGGAGATAAATAAAATAAAATAAAATTAAATTAAATTAAAAATAAAATTAAAAATAAAATTAAAAATAAAATTAAATAAATAAATAACGATTAAACACCTCAACTAGTATAAATCCAGAAAAAAAAAACAAATCAAAACAAAAACACAAAAAAGTAAATAAAATAAACAAAGAAAAAAGCAAATAAAATAAAATGCTAAAAAAATAAAATAAAGATCAAACACTTCAACTAGTATAGAAAAACTTGACAAGAAACACAAAAAAAACATAAAGGAAAAAAGTAAATAGAATAAAATAAAAATAAAGATTAAACACCCCAAGAAAGAAAAAAAAAAAAAAAAAAAAAACACAAAACAGTAAATAAAATAAAATAAAATAAAATAAAATAAAACAAAATAAAATAAAATAAAATAAAATAAAATTAAATTTAATTAAATTAAATTAAATTAAATTAAATTAAATTAAAGAGAGTTCAAGCACCCCAGCTGGTGTACTAAAAACCTGGAAAAACAAAACACACAAAGAAAAAAGCAAATAAAATAAAATGATTTAAAAAAAGATCAAACACTTCAACTAGTTTAGAAAAACTTAAAAAAGAAACAAAAAAAAAAACACAAAGGAAAAAAGTAAATAGAATAAAATAAAAATAAAGATTAAACACCCCAACTAGATTAAAATAAAATAAAATAAAATAAAATAAAATAAAATAAAATAAAATAAAATAAAATAAAATAAAATAAAATAAAATAAAATAAAATAAAATAAAATAAAATAAAATAAAATAAAACAATAAAGATCAAACACCCCAACTAGTATAGAAAAACCCGGAAAAACTAAACTAAACAAACAAAAATTCACAAAAAAGCAAATAAAATAAAATAGAGATCAAACACCCCAATTTTAACATTAATTATTTTACTATTAAATATTTTGTCCGTTATCTTGTATAGTATTTTATATATAAATATTTTAAATACACAAATATATAGACATAAACATTTTAAAAAGTATTACTACCACAATTTCTTTCATTATCTTGCATAGTTTCACATGCTGACCTTTCCTCTTCATTAAGAAAAACATAAAGGCAAAAAAATAATAATAATAATAATAATTTATTATTAACAATAAAGCATAGGAAGTAGGTCAACAAGCTAACTGTACTGGAGTGAACTGTACGTCATTGAAACCCTACAAAACAACCCTGTGTTGTTTACTGATGTTATCCTGAAGCTCTCTGGCCCTTCACTGCACATCATCAAGAGAAAGACTGATAGGATAAGAAACAAGTGCGGAAAGAAGAGGGAACGGGCTCCCGCAGATAAATTTGGTGTGTACAGTATTGGCCCATGAGAGTCTGCAATCTAGTTTCCAGAAGCTCTAATGATATTGAGCTGTCTAAGAATCAGCGCACAGGACGGCAGAACTGGCTGGTGCTGTTTTATCTGCCATATCAAAGAGAGAGCAAACAAACACCCTTCCTTTCCATCTGTTCTTTCCCTTTTGATGGATGCAAGTGGCTCTCTCCTCTGTCTCTCCCTCGCTCTCTTTCTGTCCCGCTTTTTATTTTTTGTCCTTTTGATGCAGCATTTAGCAGTCAGGCTTTTAGATCACTGTGCATGCTTTTTCTTTCTAAAAAAGAGAAGCAGATACTTTGAATTTCCATACATAAACACACCGGCTCTGTTCCAAAACTTTGAGCTGCCCACCTAGACAGAACTTTAAGATACTTTCCTGACATAAAGGAGGTGTTGAGTTAAATAAATATGAGTATTAAAGGGATAGTTCACCCAAAAATGAAAATTACCCCATGATTTACATTTACTCAACCTTATGCCATCCTAGGTGTATATGACTTTCTTCTTTCAGGCGAATACAATCAGAGCCATATTAAAAAATGTTCTGGCAGTTCTAAGCTTTATAATGGCAGTGAATGGGTGTTGAGATTTTAAAGTCCAAAAAAGTGCATACATTCATCATAGAAAGTACTCCACACAGCACCAGGGGGTTAATTAAGGCCTTCTGAAGCAAATCGATGCATTTGTGTATGAAAAATATCCATATTTAATTTTTTTCAAACCTTAATCTCTTTCGCTAACTGTCACATGACGTACAACGTAGTGTAGCATAAGCTAATAAGTGACGAATGTGGAAGCGCAGAGGAGAGAGCAAAACAAACACCGGTCACTTAGAGATACAAAATGTGGATTTGTTAAGAAAAATGTCAGATGGTTATGATACAAGCCAAGAGGAGACTGGTTTTCTTATGTTGCAGGCATAAACAAAACTCGAGAGACTAGCATATTCTCACTGTAGCTTAGAAAGTTTTATATTACGGATATTTTTCTTACACAAAGGCATCGATTCTAGAGGTCGACCAATATATCGGGCCGATATTTGCCATTTTTTAATATATCGGCATCGGCCGATATCCGTGTTTGGTAGCGCCGATTTAAAGTCAGGCACGTCTGCTGGCAGCCCCGTGTTATTGCTGCAAACGCGCTGCTGTGAAGGACCCCAAGCCAAAACTTTATAAGATTCAATAACAGTTCTGAGAGATAAAGGTAAGGCTTAAATTCTGATATTTCAAAGTCCCATGGCCATATATTTATTATATATTACTAGTAAACTATGAAGTGTTGCTTTCACTTAGTGAAAGAAAAGCATAGAACCGTCGGGAACTGGCATAATGCTACGGCTGGTTAAAGGTTTGCTTGAAGTTAAGTTTAAGGACTGTAGTCGAAAACGATCAGCAGCTTGCTTTGCTAACATATTAGCCCCAGTGTTATGAGTTCTGTTTTATTTTTCCTGTATTGGAGTCGGAGAATTTCACTCTGTGCGTGGGGTGAAGAAGGCGGAAGCTCTCACAGACAATGCAGCGTTGTGATTCCTCGCTCGGAGACAGTGATGCTCGGATGGTGGTTATATCCGCGGGTCGGGTAATAAAAAAAAATGCATTCTAAATACTTGTGGGTGGGTCGCGCATGGATGAGATAAATCAATAATGATGTAAACATTAACTACATTTTCTAAAATCTGAATCTTGAGTTATGTGGTCAGGACCGTGGCGCCGGCTTCCTTTTAAATATATTTTGATGACTGCACCTGATGTGCCCGCGCCGTCCTATTCTTTACCCCAGATACTGCGAGTTTATACCTATGGTCACGTCCAGATTTCAGTAAATGTTATTGTTTCGCATGGATTTGGCTTAATAGCACCAGTGATTAAGCCTATGTAAATGTGCAGCGATGTGAAGATCAGCTGTTAAAATGAACCATCCATTCATCATATTATCATGCAAAACTAAGAATTAGAATAATTGTACTGGGAAGATCGTGTGCGGTTTGCTAAATCAGAGAAAAATATAGGTGCAGGTGGGTGGCAGGCGGATTATACTATTGCCTGATTTTGCTTTATTTCGCTTTATTTTTTCGTCAAAACTAGTCTGAAACAAGTCACAACTGAGCCGCTGTGCATCTCCATTTAAACACAGCGTTGTTTAGTTTATGAATGAGCGTTTTTAAACAAATCTAGTGAAATGATTCAATTGTTCATTCATAAGTCACTTGCTTTATTCAGGAATGAATCAGCTGTTCGAACGAATCAAATGAATGATATGATTTAGTAATTAAATCAGTGTTTTGCCGCCACCTGCTGACAGATCCTTTCAGTTATATAAATCATTTAATATTTCTGTATTCAAAATGTTATATTTAAAACATTAATCTTAACATTAATCTCAGCTCTTAAACTTTTATGTAAATGATTGACAGTTTTTATATTGTCTGTTTTATATATTTAATACTTGGTCAGTTTGATTTGTTTGGTTAACTTTGGTTAAATCTTTTATAATAATACTGTGCAGTGCACAAAATCAAGATCCGAAAGATGGTTCATTGTGTTCATTGTTCATGATGTTAAGTTTAGAAATGATGTGCATCCACTTATTATTAGTGTGACATTTTAGCATGCAAATAAAGTGGAGAACTTCAAGATATCGGCTCATAAAATCGGCAGCACATATCGGCCATCGGCTGACCCTGACCTCTAAACATCGGCATCGGTTATAGAAAAGCCCATATCGGTCGATCTCTAATCGATTCACTTCAGAAGGCCTTTATTAACCCCCTGGAGCTGTGTGGAGCACTTTTTTATGATGATAGATGCACTTTTTTGGGCTTCAAAATCTCAACACCCATTCACTGCCATTATAAAGCTTGGAAGGGCCAGGACATTTTTTAATATAACTCTGATTGTATTCATCTGAAAGAAAAAAGTAATTTACACTACCAGTCAAAAGTTTTTGAACAGTAAGATTTCTAATGTTTTCTAATGCTTACCAATTCTGTATTTATTTGATTCGAAGAACAGCAAAAACTGTAAAATCTTGAAATATTTTTACTATTTAAAATAACTGCTTTCCATTTAAGTATATTTAAAAATTTTATTTATTCCTGTGATTTCAAAGCTGAATTTCTGGCATCATTACTCCAGTCACCTGATCCTTTTCTTTTGCTGCTCCAAAAATATTAAGTATTATGTGGAAATCAGCTAAATAGAAATTTTCCAGTTTCTTTGATACATAGAAAGTTCAGAAGTCTATCTGATAGAGAAATCTTTTGTAACTATATAAATGTCTTTATCATCACTTTTGATCAATTTATCAAAAACAAGAACAAATACAGACAAAAATAAAGAACAAAAGAGTGAATAAAAATAAAATAAAAGTGAGATCAAACACCCCAATTAGTATAGAAAAACTTGAAAAAACACAAATAAAAATTTAAAATAAAGTAATAAAATAAAGATCAAACACCCCAACTAGTATAAAAAACACGAAAAAACAAAACAAAAAACACAAAAAAGTAAATTAAATATAATAATATAAAGAGAGATCAAACACCTTAACCAGTTTGAACTATTATTAGAACATTGTTATTCCAAACTTTTGTTAGAAAAATAAATAAATAAATATAATAATAATAATAATAATAATAATAATAATAATAATAATAATAATAATAATAATAATAATATGTATATAATTTTAACATGAATTGTTTTACTATTGTTTATTTTTGTTATTTTGTATAATTTTACTAGTAAACAAATACATATCTTTTTTAAAATTATAAAGATATTGTAAATACACTCAAAAAACATTATTATTATTATTATTATTATTATTATTATTATGTTGAAAACAGCTGAGTATAATTTTTTCAGGTTTCTTTGATGAATAGAAAGTTCAGAATAACTAGTATAGAAAAACCTTAAAAAGCAAAACAAAAAAACACACAAACTAAATAAAATAAAATAAAATAAAAGAGAAATCAAACACCCCAACTAGCAAACACCTGAAAGAAAAAACACAAAGAAAAAAGGTAAATAAAATAAAATAAAGATCAAACACCCCAACTAGTACAGAAAAAAATAATAATAATAAAAAAACAAAACAAAACAAAAAACACAAAAAAGACACTCAAACTGGTATAGAAAAATATGGAGAAAAAAATACAAAAACAAAGAAAATCACTTTAAACAATCATATCACAATCATCACTTTTTATTTTAGAGCATCCATGCTAAATAAAAGTATCAATTTCTATCATTTCTGGAGTAATGATGCTAAAATTTTAGCTTTGATCACACAAATAAATTACATTTTAAAATATATTATATAGTTATTTCAAATAGTAAAAATATTTTGCAATATTACTGCTGTTGAAAATCATTAAAAATCTTACTGTTCAAAAACTTTTGACTGGTAGTGTACATCTAGAATTCCTTGAGGGTGAGTAAATCATTAAGTATTTTGCATTTCTGGGTAACTTATCCCTTTGTAATTATTAGTATAAAGTATCAAAAAACTGATCAAACTAGACTGTTCTAGATGAGTCACTAAGAGGTCCCATTTCCGTTTAGTTATGTAAAACATAGACAACAAGGCAACTAAGTAGCTTTTCATGTGCATACAGGACACTTTTAATGAACAGGGTAGAAAATAGCATAGGCAGCTTTTAAGAACACAGTTATATGGAGGTTGGATCAGTTGGATAAAAAAGCAATGTCCAGAAAACAGCTGGAGAGAGAGAGAGAGAGCTTGAAGAAACAGAGATTGACAAGGAAGGGTTCATGTTTGTAAGCCGAATTGCTGTAATTGGAATAAAGTCGAGAGAGAGTGAGAGAGTGGCATGAGTGAGACATATTTGCTGCTTACGTGATTTGATTGACGTTTAGAAAAACGCGGCCTCCATCAGCAGCCAGCACCCTCAGTTTCCTGTTAGACAACACAGCATCCCGGCCGCACGTCAAGCAGCCTCTGTTAACTCACATCGACCGTGCAGACAGCTGCTGATGGATGGCTCCAAATTAAAGACTCCCACTGATCAACTTAACTGAGCTGCCAATCAATCAATCAGAATAATCCAACCACAGCGGCCCACAGTCACGTTCGGCCTCGAGAACAGTCAGGCCCCATCCAGCAGATATTGATTAGAACAAGACATGATCTGTGGCCGTCGTGAGCCCGAGGGGTCACTCAGGAAAGAACGTGAACCAGAACAGGAACAGGAATGTGAACAGAACTACATGATTGGCAAGATATGCTCAGCTTCATAGTGACAGGTGACTTCCTGTGGTGGAATAAAAGTTCTCTAGAAAAAGCACTTCCTTTAATAGGATGTTTCGTATTGGATGAGTTTGGAGATAATGTGATTCAGCCAAGAACTGCCCACTTTAGATGCAGGTTAATCTAATACAGCTGGCGCCTCAATAGCAAACTGACTGGCTATTTACTGTACACAAAACAAAGCAGATTCTGCAGACAGCTGTCAGAAAAGTGCCATAAGTCAAGATTTTCGTGTGTCGTGTGAAGTCGTGTGTGCTGGCTGTCAAGCGAGGTGGGAGATTATCTGACAAACATGTCTAGAGCTATTCTTACAAGCCTTTTTGGAAATGGATTCACACCCTGTTATGATATTTACTGGAGTTTGAGCGACTCCATAAATAACGTTTCTGAGCTGTAGGACTAAGAAACTATGTTGTATGTCTGATCTATTTTGGCATGTAAGGCCACTAATCAGTTTTTGCAAAAATTGTTCAACATAAAATCCAAAACTTTAGCACATTTACTTTGCCCTAACAAAGTTTATGGTCTTATTCTGAGGCAACTTTGCTTTTCAGTTATTATATTTGGACCTCAAAAGACCACAAAATATTATTATTAATAAAAATAAAAAAAAATCTAAGAAGGGCATGCAAGTTATAAAGTCAGAATGATGAGATATAAGGACAGAATTGTGGATTATAAACTCACAAATTGGACTTTTTTCTCAGAATTATAAGATATAAACCCACGATTGTGAGTTACAAAGTCAAAACTGTTAGATATAAACTCGCAATTGCATGTTATAAAGTCAAAATTGAGAGATATAAACATACAACTCTCAGAAATTAAATTAGAATTGCAAGATAAACTCGCAATTCTAACATTTCTCAGAATTGCATGATATAAACTTGCAACTGTGAGTTATAAAGTCAAAATTGCGAGATCTAAGGTCAGAATTGCGGAACATATACTCACAATTATGACTTTTTTCATAATTTTCATCTCCCAATTGTAAGACATAAGCTATTACAAGTTTATAAAGTCCAATTCCAAAGGGAAAAAAGATATTTCCTCAGAATTGTGAGTGTATATCTCACAATTCTCACTTTATATTGTCAGAATTGCAAGATATGGACTTGCAATAATGAAAAAAAAGTATTAGTATTTAGTTCTCAGAATTTATATCACGCAATTCTGAGAAAAAAAGGCCAAATTGTGAGTTTATACATTGCATTTCTGACTATTTTTATTCAGTGGCGAAAATGGGCTTCCATACTATTCAACAAAGAATCTTTAAAAAAAATGTAATATAGTTTCTACCAATAAAAAGGCAGTACAAGTGTTTTCATCAATTAAAATAATTTGTAATAAATGTTTCAGCTTTGCCATCACAGGAACAGATAACATTTTAAAACAGTTACTCTAATAAAACTATAAAATCTACTCTAATCTATAAAAAAAGAAAACTTTTTAAACAAGTAGCTTCAGTGCTTAACTTGAATTAGCTGCATTTAATTGCATTTTCTTCTTGACTCACTAGAGATGCCAAACTTGGTGTACTTGTGAATCTTCTAATTATAGGCAGGATGCGTAAGAAACTCCAGTGAGTCACTGAAATCTTTTTTGTCCTGAATGTATTGAAGAGAGAAAAGAACACAAGCAAGCCTATGTTTGTTGGTGGACAGCAGGGGGGAAACACTGGATAAAGACTACTTTAAATGAGGTGACATGAGGACAGCATCCAGTCTAGGCATTGTGACGGGAGGTAGAGACAATCTGCCAAAAATACACACACACACATGGACAGAGAAGCAAAGAGCCATGCTGTCCTTACCACAGCCAGCCATTACAGATCCAATGACCTAAGAGCAGTTATTTCCATCATATGAGGCACACCAGTGCTTCCATATCCATTAAAACAAGAGCACTTAATTCAGACCAATTAAACATGACAGGGGAAAGCCAGCAGAGGAAAAAAAGACAGTAAGAGAGAGACAGAGAGAGTGAGTGAAAGGTCAATACTTTCATTTAGTCATCAGGGTGAGCTGTCAGCAATGTGTTTAATGCTGACCAATAAAAGCAGCTCCACACCGACTGCCTTATACATCACCTGCACTTTAGGGGCAAGAGTTAAACATTTATAACACTGAATGACCCTGCTTAAGCACACACAACATGTAATATTTCTCCACATGTGAGAAATGAGCCAGCATAATGATATCTAATGATTTCTATTCATACATTATTGGAAAATGCTCTTGAAATGTAGTTTTTAGGGCACACAGTGTACAGTTTATCATGAAAGAAAATCAAAAGGACAGAGTGTATCGACCAAACTAATTAACTTTTAGCTTCAAGAAGCCCTGCCAACATTCAGGACCCGGTTTTATCAGAGCTGGATCAATGCTGGTCGATCCAAGCTGGATCTTTCTGCAAGATCTAATTTACTAACAATATAAACTACTGGAGGGGTTTGAACGGAGCAGAGAAAAACAATGGCTATGTTTGGAACACAAGCTATACTGAAACTACACCATATACTGCCTGCTACTCTTAAAAATATATATTTTTAAAGAGTCTTTTGAAAATACTGTACATGTAGTACATTAATACATGCACTACACTGTGGGATACAGTTTTCCATGTTGTGCGTTTTGGTTGTATGCTTTTCATTTTTGCAAATGTAGTAGATTTGAGCATTTTATGCCCAAAAGTTATGCCCAACTTTCTAGCAAAAGTAGCATTTAAGTATTCTGAGCACCAGAGACACATGGAATACATCGCAACAGGAAATATGCATGATTAAAGCAAATTTCATTGTCTTGCATGGTCCTAACTGGAAGCACATTTCTGCCACTTTATAAAAAATGGCAATTGCAAGTTTTTATTTTACAATGATTTTTTTTCTCGCAATTGCAAGTTTATGCCTCACAATTCTGAGAAAAAAAAGTTGAGACAAACTCGCAATTGCAAGAAAAAAGTCAGAATTGTGTGATACAAAATCACATTTGTGAGAAAAAAAAAGTCAGAACTGCGAGATATAAACTCACAAATTGCGAGAAAAATAGTCCGAATTATGATACAAACAAGTCAGAATTGTGATATACAAACTTGCAATTGCGAGAAAAAAGTCAGAATTGTGAGATACAAATTCGTATTTGCAAGAAGAAAAGTCAGAATTGTGAGATATAAACACATTTTTGAGAAAAAAAAAGTCAGAACTCACAAATTGCGAGAAAAATGGTCAGAATTATGATACAAACTCGCATTTGCAGGAAAAAAAGTCAAAACTGTGAGATATAAACCCACAACTGTGAGAAATACAGTCAGAATTATGATATACAAATTCGTATTTGCAAGAAGAAAAGTCAGAATTGTGAGATATAAATACATTTTTGAGAAAAAAACGTCAGAACTGCGAGATATAAACAAGAAAAATAGTCAGAATTGTGATACTAACTCACATTTGCATTCAAAAATATGGAATTTTAAGATACAAACTCGCAATCAGAGGCGCCGCTCGCAATTTTGGGCCCTATGACAAAATATGAGGTTGGGCCCCCCCTACCACACAAAAGCAGATCTCTGGGGGCCCCTAAAAGGCGTGGGCCCTTAGAATTGTCCTAACTTACCCCCCCCTTAGCGGCGCCCCTGCTCGCAATTACGAGAAAAAAGTCAGAACTGCAAATATAAAATCACAATTGCAAGAAAAATAGTCGTAATTATGAAATACAAACTAATTTGTGAGAAAAAAGTCAGAACTTCGAGATATAAACTGACAATTTGCAACAAAAATAGTCATAATTATGACAAATTCATATTTGCAAGAAAAAAGTCAGAGTTGTGAGATACAAACTCGCAATTGTGAGAAAAAGTCAGAATTATGACATACAAACTTACATTTTTGAGAAAAAAAGTCAGCACTGCGAGAAATAAACTCAATTGTGAGTAAAATAGTCCGAATTATGAGATACAAACTCAAATTTGCAAGAAAAAAAGTCAGAAATATGAGATACAAACTCGCAATTGTGAGAAAAAAGTCAGAATTATGAGATACAAACAACTGCAAGAAAAAAAGTCAGAAATATGAGATACAAACTCGCAAGTTTGAGAAAAAAGTCAGAATTATGAAATACAAACAACTGCAAGAAAAAAAGTCAGAAATATGAGATACAATGAAACAAAAATATTTTGAGTTTGGCGATAAGCCACACAAACTGTTATCTAGACAGCTACGAAAGCTTGAAAATGACCGTACAATTAATCGGATTAAATCTGAATCTGGGAGTTATTTATTATCTCCCAAAGAAATTAACAATTATTTTAAACAGTATTATGAATCATTGTACGCTAGCAATACAAAGGAGGATCCCTCTACTATGGATAATTTCTTAAACAGCTGTAACTTACCAACGCTAGATCAAGAAGATAGAGAATTTCTTGGAGCTGACTTAACATTAAATGAACTAAAGAATACCATAAAGTCACTTAAGGTGGGTAAATCCCCCGGCCCCGATGGAATTCCCTGTGAGGTATATAAAACATTTAACAATCTGTTGGGGCCATACATGCTTAATATGTTCTCTCAGGCTTTGGAGGAGGGACAATTACCCCAGTCATTTAATGAAGCAGTAATCACAGTTATACCCAAGAAAGGGAAGGATCCAGAGGAGGTCGGGGGGTACAGGCCAATCTCTTTGATTAACGTAGACCAAAAAATTTTAGCTAAAACATTAGCCATCAGAGTGAATACGTTGTTAGGAAAACTGGTGAAACCTGACCAGACTGGCTTTGTTTCGGGTCGTAATTCTTTTAATAATCTTCGTCGTCTCTTTAATATCTTATATTCTTCCCAGACGAATAGGTCTGACTTAGTGATCTTGTCTTTAGATGCCGAAAAGGCATTTGACCAGGTAGAGTGGCCTTACCTTTTTGCTATGTTACAGAAATTTAACATAGGGAAGAGATTCATCTCTTGGTTAAAAACTTTATACAAAAACCCTAGGGCGCGGATACTCACAAATAGAATTTTGTCACCTTCCTTTGCTTTGTTCAGGGGTACACGTCAAGGTTGCCCGCTTTCTCCCCTTCTCTTTGCCTTGGCTATTGAGCCTCTAGCTGAAGCTATTCGTTCTGATCAGAGAATTCATGGGCTTCGAACTAAAACCACTGTTAATAAAATTTCTTTATACGCGGATGATGTCCTGTTATATGTGACTAAGCCGACAACTAGTATTCCTGTAATATTAAACGTCATTGAACAATTTGGCTCATTTTCAGGCTATAAAATTAATTTAAACAAAAGTGAACTCATGCCAGTGGGCCTTAAAGATCTCTCACAGATTTATCCAGTGCGATTTAAAATAGCTAAAGATAGATTTACTTATTTAGGGATTGTGGTAACTGATGTCACGACCGGCTTTGCCGTGCTGCTGTGCAGCTTGTCGTTTGTCTCTGTTTTGTGGTTGCCATCTGTCTGTCGGTCTTAGTCCTACAGGTGGAGCTGTAACGTGGCCGTGAAGGTTAATGGAGGACCTGTTAAAAGAGGCCTTCCGGGGTCTCACTGGCTCTCTCTCGTTCGGGCCGTCGGTCCGTGCGGCTGGTTGCTGCCTCGCTCCTTATCCTTACCTCCGCTCACCACACGTTTCATTCTACTGACGAACACTACACCTTTGGTTAACCATTACATTTACTGATACATCTTTGTCTGTCTTGAACACTGAATTAGACCAGTCAAAAACCCCTGCCAGTTTGGTGGATTATGTTAATGGTTTCCGCCGTAAATTATGTTTGTCTTGGAAGTTGGCTAGTGAACATCTGAGTGCGGCTCAGGACAAAATGAAACAGCGGTATGATCGCAAGGCAGAGGCCAGGGTGTTTAATCCTGGTGATCAGGTGGTAGCGTTGCTGCCCATCCCAGGTTCGCCTTTAACAGCGAAGTACTCGGGCCCTTTTACGATCATGCGTAAAGTCTCTGAGACAAATTATTTGTTGTCTACTCCTGAACGCAGAAGATCAACGCAGCTTTGCCATATTAATTTGCTGAAGCCGTACTACTCTTCATCTCCGGGGGTGGCGAGTGATCATGCAAACAGTCCTGTAGGATTGGCTGTAGTAGAGGGGCTGCCGAACGTCGCTCAGGTGGCAGCTGAGGATGGGGTGCAGTTTCCGGACGATGCAGTTTTACATGGGTGCTTGAATAACACACAGAAGTTGGCTGAACTGGATAGTATGTTGGGGCATTTAAGTGGGAAACAGCTTGATGAGTTAAAGTCTTTAATTTTTGAATTTTCGTCTTTATTTTCCGACACTCCGACCTGTACAAGTTTAATCGAGCACGATATTGACACACAGGGTGCCCGCCCGGTTAAGCAGAGGTTTTATCGACTGCCTCTGGAGAAGCGTAAAAGTATGGAGGCCAGTGTACAATATCTTCTCGATAATGGTCTAGCCAAACCATCCTATTCTAGCTGGGCATCACCGTGTTTGTTGGTTAAAAAATCAGATCAAACATATAGGTTTTGTACAGATTATAGGAAGGTTAATGCATTGACAAAGCCCGATTCCTTTCCACTGCCTCGTATTGAGGATTGTGTGGACCAGGTCGGTAGTGCACTGTACGTTAGTAAATTTGATTTGTTAAAGGGGTATTACCAGGTACCGCTAACACCGAGAGCGCAGGAGGTGTCTGCATTTGTTACGTCTTCTGGGTTGTACTCTTATTCTAGGATGAGTTTTGGTCTTCGGAACGCCCCCTCAACCTTTCAGCGTCTCATGAACAGGGTAGTTGCAGGGTTGGAGGGTTGTGCCGTGTATTTAGACGATGTGGTCTGTTACGCTGATACTTGGGGTGACCATCTGGCACGTATTCGTGCACTGTTCCAGAGGTTGGTGGCAGCAACTCTTACTGTGAACCTTGCCAAATGTGAGTTCGCCCAGGCCACTGTCGTTTATTTAGGTAAGGTGGTTGGCCAAGGTAAGGTGCGGCCCGTAAATGCGAAGGTTGTGGCCATAGATAACTTTCCCCCGCCGGCCACAAAGAAAGAATTGATGCGCTTTTTGGGTATGATCGGTTATTACCGTAATTTTTGTTGCAACTTTTCTACGGTTGTTTCCCCACTGACCAATTTATTGAAGAGCACAGCTAAGTTTGTTTGGTCATCCGAGTGTCATCAGGCATTTCAAAATGCCAAGTTGTTGTTAAGTTCGTCGCCAGTCTTGGCAGCACCCAAATTGGATCAGCCATTCCAGCTGCAGGTTGACGCGAGTCAGGTTGGGGCGGGTGCTGTTCTTTTACAGAGCGATGAGAATGGGGTTGATAAACCTGTTTGTTATTTTTCGCGCAAATTCAACAAACACCAGTTTAATTACTCCGTTATTGAAAAGGAGGCTTTGGCGCTAATTTGGGCACTTCAACACTTCGAGGTTTATGTGGGTGGGGGTTTACATCCAATCGTGGTTTATTCGGACCATAATCCCCTCACTTTCCTCCAGTCAGTAAAGAATTCCACGAACCAACGGCTCTTACGTTGGGCACTATTTTTACAACCTCTTCGTTTAGTTATTCGGCACATCCGCGGCGTGGAGAATGTGTTAGCTGATGCACTCTCTCGCGCCCCGGATGAGTCAGTTTAATGGTGTCTGTTTTTCCTGCTCAATCTGTGTCTGTTCTGCTTGCCTTAAATAGCTGTCCATGGTACCGGGATTTGCTGGTTGCAGGATGTGGTAAAGGTGGAGTGGGTGAGAATGGTCACTGTTGGTCCAGTTGCCCTGTTATGAATGAGGTGCACTTGGGGATGGTGGTATGAATGAATTAGTCTTTCCTGTGTGTGAATGTTAGTTAAATTAGTTTATTCATTTTCAATATTAATTTGATTTTGTATAATTTTGTTGCGGTTATTGTGGGAACTTGATGTTTTTTTCAGAGTCCCATTAAGATGGGTCTCTGTCTTTAAAGGGGGGGTGATGTCACGACCGGCTTTGCCGTGCTGCTGTGCAGCTTGTCGTTTGTCTCTGTTTTGTGGTTGCCATCTGTCTGTCGGTCTTAGTCCTACAGGTGGAGCTGTAACGTGGCCGTGAAGGTTAATGGAGGACCTGTTAAAAGAGGCCTTCCGGGGTCTCACTGGCTCTCTCTCGTTCGGGCCGTCGGTCCGTGCGGCTGGTTGCTGCCTCGCTCCTTATCCTTACCTCCGCTCACCACACGTTTCATTCTACTGACGAACACTACACCTTTGGTTAACCATTACATTTACTGATACATCTTTTATTTTGTTAAATAAACACGTTTGTTAAATGTAGCGATCGGTGTGGTCTCCCTTTAATGTTATGATCACTGTATGAGCCAAGTGGTCTTAACACTAAGAAGTTTAGTGCCTTAAGAGAAGCAAATTACGCTCCCCTTTTAGAAAAATTGAAGAGAAATATTCAATTCTGGAGGACTCTTCCCGTTTCGTTAATTGGCCGAATAAATGCGATTAAGATGGTTTTTCTCCCGCAGCTATTATATCTGTTCCAGAACATCCCCTTGTTTCTTCCTAAGTCCTTTTTTAAGCAACTTGATAAAATTATCCTGCCCTTTATCTGGAATTATAAAAATCATAGAATTAAACAAGTACATCTTTCCAAATCTAGAAATGTGGGGGGTCTTGCCTTTCCAAATTTTCGCTGTTATTATTGGGCAGTTAATCTTAGAACTATATCAACAATATTAAGTGATAAAACTGGACAACTGGACTGGCTTAGATTAGAACAGGATGAATGTACCCCTTACGATCTTGGTGCCGTTATTCTTTCACCAGTAAAATGTAAAAAAGAAATTTATAGAAGCAGCCCTGTCATTAACAGTGCTATTCTTACTTGGAAACAAATTAGAACTCATTTTGGGGTGGAGTCATTACCTTTATCAATTCCCATAGCTGATAATCCCTCTTTTATACCCTCCACACTAGATAAAGGTTTTAACCAATGGAGAGATGTTGGAATTCACACAATAGGTGATCTTTATCAAGATGGTAATTTTGCCTCTTTTGAAAAAATACAGGAAAAATATAAACTTCATAGAAGTAATTTTTTTAGGTTCCTGCAAGTCAGGAACTATGCACAATCCTACTTAAAGAGGTTCACAATAAATAATCCTTCTTGTCTTGACATCTGTCTTAAGGACTATTTTGGTAAGGAGAAAATGATTTCCTGCATATACAATACCCTTCAGTCCTCTCAAATACCTGTGACATCCACAATCAAAGGTTTATGGGAGGAAGAATTAGGTTCAGAGATCTCGAATGAGATATGGGCAGATGGTCTGGAAGAAATCAACAGGTGTTCCATAAACTCCAGACACTGTCTCATTCAATTCAAAATCTTGCATAGATTACATTACTCTAAAACAAAATTATCCAAAATATTTCAGGGTGTCTCCCCAAAATGTGATAAATGCAAGACAGCTGATGCAACCCTGCTTCATAGTTATGCATTATGTCCTAGTCTTCAAGACTTTTGGTCTAAGATTTTCAGTGCTATCTCTGAAATCACTAATCAATCTATTGAACCTGATGAGTTTTTAATTGTGTTTGGAGTGTCAAGACATGAGCTCGGTTTGTCCAAGTCACAAAAACAATTTCTTTCTTATGGTCTTTTAACGGCCAAAAAACTTATTTTAACTTTCTGGAAAAATAAATCGCCTCCACCTTTCCAGCTTTGGCTCAACGAACTCTCAAAGACACTTCACTTAGAACGTATACGGTTCCACTTACAAAATAAAACACATCAATTTGCCAAAACATGGGAACCCTTCATTAGGTATTTAGAGGGGGGAGACAAAAGAGACTCAGAGGAAGGAGATGTTGACTCCGAGTGATACCTAATGCCAATTCCCAACTAACTGTAGTAGTTTTCCCCATGGGGTGCTTATATAGCAGACGGAAGGGGTGGGTGGGGTGTTAGTGTTGTTTTGTTTTCGTTTTCTTTTCTGTATGTTGAAATAGACACTTTTATATGTGTATTCAGGTCGTATATGCTTGTATAGTAAGACCAAGAACACTGTATTGCATGTTAATATATACCTGTGTATACTTAATATTTGCAGATGTAGATAATATTTGTTTAACCTTGTATGTAAAAAATATGGAGGACCTTTTGATCTTTAACAATTGTGTATTACTGATATTTCTCCAATAAAAAAAAAAAAAAAAAAAAAAAAAAAAAAAAAAGAAATATGAGATACAAACTCGCAATTGTGAGAAAAAAGTCAGAATTATGAAATACAAACAACTGCAAGAAAAAAAGTCAGAATTATGAGATACAAACTCACAACTGAGAGAAAAAAAGTCAGAATTATAAGATACAAACTCACAACTGAGAGAAAAAAAGTCAGAATTATGAGATACAAACAACTGCAAGAAAAAAAGTCAGAATTATGAGATACAAACTCGCAAGTTTGAGAAAAAAGTCAGAATTATGAAATACAAACAACTGCAAGAAAAAAAGTCAGAAATATGAGATACAAACTCGCAATTGTGAGAAAAAAGTCAGAATTATGAAATACAAACAACTGCAAGAAAAAAAGTCAGAATTATGAGATACAAACTCACAACTGAGAGAAAAAAAGTCAGAAATATGAGATACAAACTCGCAATTGTGAGAAAAAAGTCAGAATTATGAGATACAAACAACTGCAAGAAAAAAAGTCAGAATTATGAGATACAAACTCGCAAGTTTGAGAAAAAAGTCAGAATTATGAAATACAAACAACTGCAAGAAAAAAAGTCAGAAATATGAGATACAAACTCGCAATTGTGAGAAAAAAGTCAGAATTATGAGATACAAACAACTGCAAGAAAAAAAGTCAGAATTATGAGATACAAACTCGCAAGTTTGAGAAAAAAGTCAGAATTATGAAATACAAACAACTGCAAGAAAAAAAGTCAGAATTATGAGATACAAACTCGCAATTGTGAGAAAAAAGTCAGAATTATGAGATACAAACAACTGCAAGAAAAAAAGTCAGAATTATGAGATACAAACTCGCAAGTTTGAGAAAAAAGTCAGAATTATGAAATACAAACAACTGCAAGAAAAAAAGTCAGAATTATGAGATACAAACTCACAACTGAGAGAAAAAAAGTCAGAATTATAAGATACAAACTAGCTTTTATAAGAAAATTAGAATTGCAAGTTTTTATTGTGCAATTTTGAGTTTATTTCTCACAATTGCGAGTTCATATCCCGCTATTCTGAGTTTATAATTCGCAGTTGAGAGTTTATATCTCACAGTTCTGAGAAAAAAATCTGAATTGCGAGATGTAAGTTTGCAATTGCAAAAAAAAAAGTCAGAATTGAGAGATAAAAAGTCGCGATTACCTTTTTTTCTATTTTATTCAGTGGCAGAAACGGGCTTCCATATGTAACCCATGCTGCTCCAAATCAAACATATTCAGCTGCAATCTGTAAATACCTCAAAAACCCCTTAAAGGTGATTTATGTTTTGGATTATGAGATGACAACTTGATGCATAATGCTGATAGCATTACGCACATTACTAACCTCTAGAGCTTTGGAACGGTTGGCAAGAAGTTTCTCGATTCCACGTGCAGCTTTTGCCACCAGTTGTGTAGCGTTGTTTTGCTTCACAACATAGTGTCTCTGAAATTGCTGGAAAATCTGAGAGAGAAAGTCAGAGAGAGAGATGTTTAAGGTTTCAGGTTTACTTGATGGAATTTGTCTCAAAAGCCATTACTTATGAGCAGATGGAAAGAAAAAGCAAAAAAACCCTCGTTGACTCTTGTAATGTCACAGCCTTCACAGACAGCACAGCATTCATTAAAAACATACCTGCAAATCTAATTAGTGTAATGCAAAAACAGTCATGACAGATGAGAAATGCATGTTAAATATTAAAGCTGGTATAATAAAATGTATATTGATTAGACAATATGTTTCAGACTTTGCTTAACCAAACAGGCAATTATCTAGCAGTTAGAAGGTCGACTGTAAAACATTTATAATGAGGATGAGCTGAAAAGAATGAAAAAGAATAACAAATAACAAAACATAATATATTAAATATAATATGTTAACATCAAGGCTGAAATAAGAATGTTCAGTTCAGCTGCCATCAATATTGTTGCGAAAGGAGGGATATACTTCCCATGTAGGTTTGAGGATGTTTATATTTGATAAATTGTGATTTTCATATATACAGTTTAGGTCAAAAGTTTACATACACTTTGCAGAATCTGCAAAATGTTAACTATTTTACCAAAATAAGAGGGATCATACAAAATACATGTTCTTTTTTATTTAGTAAATCCGTCAAAATGCCTGAAAATCCTTCGGGTCCCACAAATTCTTTGGTTTTTTTAGCATTTTTGTGTATTTGAACCCTTTCCAACAATGACTGTATGATTTTGAGATCCATCTTTTCACACTGAGGACAACTGAGAGACTCATATGGAACTATTACAGAAGGTTCAAATGCTCACTGACAAGGGTGTAAACTTTTTAACAGAATGAAGATGTGTACATTTTTCTTATTTTGCCTAAATATCATATTTTTTTCATTTAGTACTGCCCTTCAAAAGCTAAAAAAGATACTTACATGTTCCCCAGAAGACAAATAAGTTGAATTGACCCTGATCTTTAAATTCTAATTGTTTTCACCCTTGGCTCTTAATGCATTATGTTTTCTTTTAAAGTATCAGTGAGTATTTAAACCTTCTGTAATAGTTGCATAGTCCCTCAGTTGTCCTCAGTGTGAAAAGATGGATCTTAAAATCACACAGTCATTGATGGAAAGGGTTCAAATACACAAAAGTGCTAAATAACCAAAGAATTTGTGTGACCTGAATTTTTTTTCTGAAGAAAGGCAGGCAGTTTAAACTGTTCAGGAACTCCAGAACAAGTATCACTAAACAGCAACAAAAAAAAAAAAAACTTTTGAACAGGGTCATTTTTTATGAATTCAACTATTATTTTCTCTTGTGGACTGTATGTAAACATATTTTATGTGAAATATCTTATTTAGGTCAGTACTAAATAAAAAAATAACATCCTTTTTGTATGATCCCTCTTATTTTGGTAAAATAATATTTTGCAGATTCTGCAAGGTGTATGTAAACTTTTGACTTCAACAGTATTTACTTAGTGTAATTGTGGCATTAAAACACATTGTAAAGGACTGGGGTTAGATCAGTGAGTGTATGTGATCCTGTAACAAATAAATCCTCACCCATTATATATGACATGAACAATCTTTGGTTCAGAGAAAACAATGAACCTCATGACCTCCATAAGATGACCACAAGTACTGTTAAAATTCACCACCAAGTTTAACTGCTGGCAGCAGGCATTGTGAGTTGATGAAATCTTTGACTTTCTCACACAGTAAATAGTCTTTGCGCATTGGCCTTGGACATAAACACTTTCAGAATGGCAAAGCGCATGACGTACAGCGCAAGGATTTGTTGAGACTGGGTGACAGATATGCTGATGCAGTTTTGCTCCTTTTGAAGTTGTTCTAGTTCACCCGAAATGAAACTCTGTAATCATTTATTCACCTTCATGTCACGACTTTCTTTCATCCATGAAACGAGAACGTCTCGGGTTACGTATGTAACCTTAGTTCCCTGAGGGAACGAGACGCCGCGTCTAGAAACGCTATGGGGAACGCCATTGGCGGGCCGCACTCTGAATCATGTCTACAACCAATGAAATGACGGGAGTGACGTCACAGGCGCGGTGACGTCATCGACCAGGAAGTATAAAGCACGTGCGTTTGAAGCCCGCGGCAGCTCTAAGGAATGAAGCGAGCGCCGCAGGGGCGGGAATTATGGTCCGAGACGCGGCGTCTCGTTCCCTCAGGGAACTAAGGTTACATACGTAACCCGAGACGTTCCCTTCCGGGAACTCGAGCCGCGTCTAGAAACGCTATGGGGACCGAGACTACCAACGCCCCCATAATTTCCAGGACCCTGCGCTGTGTCTGCTTGACCAGGGTGGAAAGAAAAGGAGCCCTTGTCTAGCATTCCGCGGACAAGAAGGCCCTGTGGACCTCGGCCCTCGGGCACATGAGGAAAGGTAGTCTTCCTCTGTCTGGTCGCCAGCCAGAGCGAGAGGTACTCCGCGGCCCTCAGGCACACGCAGAGTCTTAGTCCTTTGTCTGGGAGATAGCCAGAACAAGAGGGACTGCAATAACCACTGTCTATGTGGACAGAAGGAAAGTGGTCCTCGGTCCTCAGACCCACGAGGACGGTGTACTCGACCTCAAGAGTACTCCTCGGCCCTCAGGCTCGCGAGGAGAAAGTAGTCCTTTGTCTGGGGTTCCGCCAGAGCAAGAGGGACTCAAGAGCTCGGCCTGGTACTCCGCCAGGACGCGAGGGAATAAGCCTTTGTCTAGCCTTGTGCGGACAAGAGGGCACTGCAGTCCCCGGCCCTCAGGCACACGGGGAGGACAGTATGGGCCTCTGCTTGGTAGCCAGCCGGTGCAGGAGGCACTCCTCGGCCCTCGGGCAGACGAGGAGTCTTAGTCCTTGGTCTGGGAAAGGCCAGAACCAGAGGGACCGAAGTACACTCGGTCTGGTGGACTTCCAGAACGCGAGGAAGATAAACCATTGTCTAGTGTTCCACGGACAAGAGGGTGATATGATCCTCGGCCCTCGGGCTCACGAGGATGGAGTTCTCGACCTTTGCCTGTTTACATTAATAGGTGCAGAGGGAGAGACGGACCTCAGCCAGGTGGTCCACCTCTGTCTGGTCGCCAGCCAGAACGAGAGGTACTCCTCGGCCCTCGGGCTCACGAGGAGAGGTAGTCCTTTGTCTGGGGTTCTGCCAGAGCAAGAGGGACTCAAGAGCTCGGCCTGGTACTGCTCCAGGACGCGAGAGAATAAGCCTTTGTCTAGCTTTGTGCGGACAAGAGGGCACTGCAGTCCCCGGCCCTCAGGCACACGGGGAGGACAGTATGGGCCTCTACCTGGTAGCCATCCAGTGCAAGAGGCACTCCTCGGCCCTTAGGCAGACGAGGAGTCTTAGTCCTTGGTCTGGGAAAGGCCAGAATCAGAGGGACCGAATTACGCTCGGTCTGGTAATCTTGCCAGCACGCGAGGGAAATGGACCATTGTCTAGCATTCCGCGGACAAGAGGGTTGTAAGATCCTCGGCCCTCGGGCACACGAGGATAAAGCAGACCTTCCACTGGGCTTACGTAATCAATGCAAGGGGCACTCCTCGGCCCTCGGGCACGCGAGGAGTCTTAGTCCGTTGTCTGGGGAGGCCAGAACAAGAGGGACCGAGCCATACTTTGTCTTAGCCTTGCCAGGTCGTAAGCCGTAGAGAGAGGTACTCCTCGGCCCTCAGGCACTCGAGGAGTCTTAGTCCTTTGCCTGGGGTTACGTCAGAGCAAGAGGGACTGAATGAACTTGGCCTGGTGAGCCTACCAGGGCTTGAGAGGGAGAACCTTTGTCTAGCTTTCTACGGACAAGAGGTGAAGTGATCCCCGGCCCTCAGGCCCACGGGGAGTAATAGTCCTTTGTCTGGAATTCGCCAGCCCAAGAGGGACTGAGTGAGCTCGGCCTGGAAACCATCGCAGGACACGAGAGAATTGTCTTTTGTCTAGTCTTCCACGGACAAAAGGCTTCAAAGATCCGAAAAACGCTCCTCGGCCCTCAGGCACACGAGGAGGATGTGGCGAGTAGCGACTTCTCTTCTTTTAACTAAAAGAATGCGCCTAGAGAAGTCTCCTCCTGGCTAGGGAGATGGCTGATCTTAGTGGCTTTTCTCTAAGTTGAGTCTAAGACGAAGGAGCCTGGAGCGGCTCTGAGGTCGATTTCATAAAACCTGACGAAGGTCAGGGGCGAGGACCAACCCGCAGCATTGCAGATGTCCTGGATGGGGACACCTGCCGTCAGAGCTTTCGAGGCTGAGAGGCCTCGAGTGGAGTGAGCCTTGATTCCGATCGGTGATGGGAGACCGGAGGACTCATAAGCAGTAGATATAGCATCAATGATCCATCTACTAATAGTAGGCTTAGCAGCCGGGAGGCCCTTCTTTGGAGGGCCATAACAGACGAACAGCTGTTCTGATTTGCGCCACAGGGCAGCTCTGTGGACGTATGCATCTAATGCTCTGACTGGGCACATGCAATTGAACTTCCTGTGATCCGGCTCCAGGAAAGGAGGAGGATAGAACGCTTGTAGCGTGATAGGCTGTGGTGCTAGGGACGGGACCTTCGGTACGTACCCGACTCTGGGGTAAAGAAAAGCTTTGGCCATCCCAGGGGCAAAGTCTAAGTGAGAAGGGGCCACTGAAAGGGCCTGAAGGTCCCCTACTCTCTTTAGAGAGGTGAGAGCTAACAAGAGCGCTGTCTTAATGGTAAGCATGCGATCTGTGATCTCCTCTATGGGCTCAAATGGAGGCTTGCATAGAGCTTCTAGCACGACAGCTAGGTCCCACGTGGGAACCCTGGGTTTCACTCGAGGCCTCAACCTGAGTGCACCACGGAGGAAACGAATGACCAAGGGGTCTCTGCCCACTGAGAGGCCACCGTGAGGGGCGTGGAAGGCAGATATAGCCGCCACGTACACCTTCAGAGTGGAGTGAGCTAGCCCTGCGGAGAGGCGAGTTTGTAGGAACTCCAGAACTGTACCGATCGGGCAGTTAACTGGGTCACAGCTGTGTTCGTAGCACCATCTAACAAACAGGTTCCACTTAAGGCCATAAAGTTTCCTCGTAGAGGGAGCTCTGGATTGAAGAAGGGTCTCAACAACCTCGGTTGAGAGACCAGCTTCTATGAGTTGCGCCCCCTCAGGGGCCACACCCATAACTTCCACCTCTCTGGGTGGGGGTGGCAAACTGCGCCCCCAGCCTGAGACAGGAGGTCCCTCCTGACGGGAATCTCCCATGGAGAGCCGTCGAGGAGGGAGACTAGGTCTGAGAACCATACTCGGGCCGGCCAGTACGGGGCTACTAGCAACAGCCGTACTCGGAACCGGCGTACTCTTTCCAGAACTCCCGGGAGCAGAGCGATCGGGGGAAAGGCGTACAGACGAAGCCTCGGCCACGTCTGTACCATAGCGTCCAGTCCAAGAGGAGCTGGAGGAACTAGAGAGAACCAGAGGGGACATTGCGATGTCTCTCGAGTCGCGAAGAGGTCCACCTGAGCCTGGCCAAACTTTCTCCAAATCTGTTTCACTACTACTGGGTGAAGCATCCATTCCCCGGGCCTCGGCCCCTGCCTCGACAGGACGTCTGCTCCCACATTCAGATGTCCAGGAATGTGGACTGCTCTCAGGGAGAGAAGCTTTCCTTGAGACCACAGGAGGATCCGGTACGCCAGCTTGAACAAGGGGCGTGAGCGGATCCCTCCTTGATGGTTTATATAATAAACTACCGCAGTGCTGTCTGTGCGGACCAGTACGTGGCGGTTTCTTAGGTCTGGAAGGAAATACTTCAGGGCCTGGAACACAGCTAGCATCTCGAGGCAATTTATGTGCCATGAGAGATGGTGAGGGCTCCACAGGCCTTGGGCTGAGCGGCCACTCATGACCGCTCCCCATCCAGTGAGGGATGCGTCTGTCGCTAGCGTGACACGGCGACAAGGGGCTCCCAGAACTGGACCCTGAGAGAGGAACCAGGGTTTCTTCCACATGGCCAAGGCACGTAGGCAGCGCCGCGTGACCTTGATCTTGCGAAACGGGTTTCCCCTCGGGGAGAACCCCCTGGTTTTGAGCCACCACTGTAGTGGTCTCATGTGCAGCAGTCCAAAAGGTATCACGTTGGATGCGGCTGCCATAAGACCTAACAGTACTTGGAACTGTTTGACAGTGAGTGACTGGCCTAGCTTGACCGCATTTACTGCAGTAAGGATCGACTCGATCCGAGCAGGTGACATTCGTGCCTGCATCGTGGTCGAATCCCACACCACGCCTAAGTAAGTGGTCCTCTGTAGTGGAGAAAGTACACTTTTCTTGGCGTTGAGTCTCAACCCTAGATCTTTCATATGAGCGAGAACGACACCTCGATGTTGAACCGCTAACTGCTCTGAGCTGGCTAGGATGAGCCAGTCGTCTATGTAGTTGAGTATGCGGATGCCCTGGAGTCGCAGAGGAGCCAGCGCAGCATCCACACATTTCGTGAAAGTGCGGGGAGAGAGAGCTAGGCCGAAAGGAAGTACCCTGTACTGGTAAGCTTTGCCCCTGAAAGCGAACCTGAGGAACTTCCTGTGTTGAGGAAGGATGGAGACGTGAAAATATGCGTCTTTTAGATCTATCGTGACAAACCAGTCCTCGGACCTGATTTGTGACACTACATGCTTAATAGTGAGCATTCTGAACTTCAGTTTCTTTACTGAGCGGTTCAGCTGCCTGAGATCTAATATGGGCCGAAGCCCTCCATCCTTCTTGGGAACGATGAAGTACCGGCTGTAGAACCCGGATTCTCTGTGTTGAGGAGGGACCACCTCGATGGCCTCCTTCCTCAAGAGAGTTACTACTTCTTGTTCCATTACCAGACCCTGCTCGGGGCTCACCAGAGTTGGAAATACCCCGCTGAAAGGTGGCGGCTTGGCGCCAAACTGAATGCAGTACCCTTTCTCTACAGTGCGCAGGACCCATGTGGAGACGTTCGGCAGTAGTTTCCACGCTGCCAGAAAATCTACTAAGGGAACCAGCCTCTCGAGACTGGCTTCTGGATTTGTTTGAGGGGCTAGTTCGGGGACCTGTAACAGCGTACTGGCAGGAGACTCCTGAACTAGCTTCTTTGAAGACCCCCGTAGGGGTTGCGAACTTCCTAGGGCCACTACGTTTCCGGGTGGAACAGCTAGAAAATGGTGTTCGCGGGAGATTGCCGCGCCCTGATTTTTTAACACTGGCAGAGTTAGCTGACAAATCTCCTGAGGGCCCCGAGGGGGCTCGGTGACCACAAACTGTGGCGCCGAATAAACCCCCTCGAGAGGGGCTGCCCTCAATGACCCTGGTGCCTGACCGTCAGGGCCGTTTGGCCGAGGACCTCTTTGACTGGAGGACGACCCTCAGGTCGGGCCTCTTCTTAGAGGCCCCCGGCCTAGAGCGTTGCCGACCCCGTCCTCTAGGACGAACCGGAGGAGCGCGGGCGGCAACGCTCTGTTTCTGTGCCTCTCTGTGTGAGGAGCTCGTTGACGGCTGAGGCTGCTCCCGTCCAGCAGCCTCAGAGGAGTAAACGCGGCGAGGGAGGTACGTCCTGAACGCCGCTGCCTGCTTCCTGGCCTCCTGGTGCCTGGCGACAACTGTGTCCACCGAGGCACCGAAGAGGCCGGAGCTTGGCTCTATGGGGGCGTCCAGGAGTGTTGCCCTGTCCTTATCTTTTAGTGCGGACAGGGACAACCAGAGATGCCTCTCCGCGGCCACCAGGGCTGCCATAGACCGACCCACTGCACGGGCGGTCTCCTTGGTGGCGCGGAGGGCGAGGTCTGCTGTGCGCCGCATCTCTGAGATGTTAACCTCCTCGCCGTCGTTAAACTCCTTCAGCAGGTCAGCCTGGTAAGCCTGAAGGATGGCCATGATGTGCAAACATGAACCAGCCTGACCTGCTGCCGTATATGCCTTGCCCACCATGATGGATGTGGATTTTAATGGCTTGGTGGGCAAGGACGGAGCCTTCAGGGACGATGCCGAACCGGGTGCCTGATAGCCCGCGAGCGTCTGTTCTACCCGTGGCATCGCCCTGTAACCGTACTCCTCCGTACCCCCCACGTTAGCATAACTCTCAGTGGGGTTATAGAGGCGGAAGGAGTACGGCTTCCCCCAGGATCTTGAGATCTCTTTGTGCAGATCTGGGAAGAATGGAAGGCTCCGTTTGGGAGGTGCTGACCTTGTCCGCAGGAAGCGATCATCTAACTTGCTTCCCTGCGGCTCATGATGTTGCTCTGCGGGCCATGAGATGTTTAGTTTGGCTACCGCATGGGTCAGCACCTCCACGAGCTCCTCGTACTGAGGCGAACGGGGTGGCTGTGGTGTGTCCTCCAGGCTTTCCATATCAACCTCCTCGGAGGAAGATATGTGGAGCTCTGGGATCTCTTCTTGGAGGGAAGAGGCCGCAGTGCGGGCTTCCTCATCCAATAGGAGATCGCTCGCGCCGCTGAGTGAGGGAGGAGATAGGGGGTCACCCGTCTCCAAACCCTCCAGCAGATCGAGCTGCGAGCCCCACGAGTGGCGCAACCGCTCCGCCTCGGCGGCAGCGGGGCCAGACCCGCGAGGCACGCTGGTGAAAGCCCCCTCCTCGAAGAGGGCTTTCCGGGAACGGAGCACCCGCAGCGGCAGGCGTTCACACTGCGGACAGTCAGCCTTTTCGAGGGCTGACTGTGCGTGCTCCGGTCCCAAACACACCACACATAGACTGTGTGTATCCCCACCAACAATAAAGCGTTGGCAGGGAGGAACACACGGTCTATGTCTTCTAACAGCCACCAAACTTTTCTTTTCTGGTTTTAAAGGTTGTTTTGAAGCCATTTTACTCAAAAGAAATGCGTGCAAACTGGCACAATAAACAGCAAAATGGCAGACAGACAGACACAGAGCGCTCTCGCTGAATGACAAAAGCTGCCGCGGGCTTCAAACGCACGTGCTTTATACTTCCTGGTCGATGACGTCACCGCGCCTGTGACGTCACTCCCGTCATTTCATTGGTTGTAGACATGATTCAGAGTGCGGCCCGCCAATGGCGTTCCCCATAGCGTTTCTAGACGCGGCTCGAGTTCCCGGAAGGGAACTCTAGAACTACTGCACTAGCAAGTCCCATTCATTTTCTGCACAGGGAAATTGATATTTAAGGACAACTTCTAAAACTAAGACTGACTATAAACTTGAATTTTGTTAACCAATGGTGTCCACATTTTTCTTCCCGTAAATTTTATGGGTCTGGCTTCTGGTGTCATCTTAATTATGAGCACACTGGTTTGTAATGCAAATAGTTTTACCATTTATTGCATGTTGTTTATCTCGTTATTTCCCTATAGCGGCTAATGAACTGGAAGTTTCACCATCAGCCTTGATTATTTCAACTTACTTTCGAATTTCAATATAATTCCGTAACCACATTGACTTCTGTGACTCACATTGTATTTGTTGCAGTATATAAAATGTTCATAGCTGCATAAAATTTGTTTAGCGTCTTACTTTTTGGAGCTTTTGTATGCCGGTCTCAGCATCGATCAACTGCACTAGCTCCTCCTGCATCTGCATCGCCCATTTCCGGGTCCTGTAAACACAAAGAACCAATCAGATTTAGTTATTAATCACTGATCTCACATCTTCAAGAACACTTTAAGTACTTCTTCAATACCAGAGCAAAAACAGAGGGCACTAGACACTCCTCAACGTTATCACAACGTCAATCATTGCAAAGTTGAGAGTGAATCCAATATTTATATATCAAATTCTGGATGGATTATATGTGACACTGGACCACAAAATCAGTCGTAAGTAGCACGGATATATTTGTAGCAATAGCCAACAATACATTGTATGGCTTAAAATTATTGATTTTTCTTTTATGTCAAAAATCATTACGATATTAAGTAACGATCATGTTCCATGAAGATATTTTGTAAATATCCTATCATAAATATATTAAAACTTAATTTTTGACTAGTAAAATGCATTGCTAAGAACTTAATTTGGACAACTTTAAAGGCGATTTTCTCAGTATTTAGATTTTTTTGCACCCTCAGCTTGTCAAATATGTTGTATCTCGGCCAAATATGGTCCTATCCTAACAAAGCTTATTTGTTCAGCTTTCAGCTAATGTATACATCTTAATTTCCAAAAATTGACCCTTATGACTGGTTTTGTGGTCCGAAGTCACAGAGTTTAGAAAGCCTGCAAAGCTTGCTCCCGTATTTATTATTACAAATCATTAAAAGTCATCTTAGTTCATAGCTTTGTACTGTAGCTTCTGGTCACACAGCAAAAAAGTTATGTTCTTAATCAGTATTTTGTGTCTTGTGTAACTGTCTAAAGATTTTTTAATTTATTTTTGCAACAATATTGATGACAACTGAACTGAACATTCTAGGGATGCACCGATATGAATCGGCCGATCATGCTTGCGCGTTTTGTCAGTAAAGCCGGTTCTGTAATCAGCGGTAAATGCCATCAGGTGCGTGATTTCACGTTGAGCCGTATATACTACACACAGCCGTTGTTTACCGACGAGCTGCGCAAATCAATGTTCATTATCAGTGTGAATGTGCGCAGCTCCTCAGTGAACAACGGCTGTGTGTAGTATATACGGCTCAACGTGAAATCACGCACCTGATGGCATTTACCGCTGATTACAGAACCGGCTTTACTGACAAAACGCCGGGTAAAAAAGTTATCGACCGATACATATCGTGCATCCCTAGAACATTCTTATTTTGGCCTTGATGTTAAAATATTACATTTAATATATTATGTTTTCTTATTTGTTATTCTTTTCAGCACATCCTCATTATTAATGTTTTACAGTCTACCTTCTAACTGCTAAATAACTGCATGTTTGGTTTAGCAAACTCTGAAACATATTCTCTATACCTTTTTTAAAGGAAAATTACATGAGATAATAAGTAGTGTTTTCTATGAAAATGATCAAAATGAAGTGAGTTTATGATTAAAATTAAAAGAGAAAACATTCCCCACTGACATATTTGTTCTTGTTTTAAACAAACTTAATTTTGTTCAGTTTTTTTTTTTTGAAGAAAACAAGACTTCACATCTTCATTTTGCATCTCAAATAAGAAAAATATTCATTCCATTCAGTGCATGGAACATTTAATGAATGGCTTTATGACTTTAAAGGAACACTCCACTTTTTTTGGAAATAGGCTCATTCTCCAAAAATAAGTAGATTTTTACCATTTTGAAATCCATTCAGCCATTCTCCTGTTCTGGCGATATCACTTTTAGCATAGCTTAGCATAGATCATTGAATCCTATTAGACCAATAGCAGCGCGTTCAAAAATGAACGAGTTTCAATATTTGTCCTATTTAAAACTTGACTCTTCTGCAGTTATATTCTGTACTAAGATGGGCGGAAAATGTAAAGAAGTGATTTTTCTAGGCCGATAAGATTAGGAACTACACTCCCATTCCGGCGTAATCGTCAAGGAAGTTTGCTGCCGTAACATGGCCGAAGCAGGCGCAGTAATATCACACAGTACATTGCAGCACAATGTGACCAACTGCATGCACAGGGAGTGTTCCTCGTTGGAACCTAGCTGGGAACTCATTTCAGGCGCTGCGTGATATTACTGCACCTGCTGTGTCCATATTACGGCTGCAAACTTCCTTGACTATTACACCGGAATGGGAGTGTAGTTCCTAATCTTATCGGTCTAGAAAATCGCATCTTTACATTTTCCGCCGGTCTTAGTACACGATATAACTGCAGAAGAGTCAAGTTTTAAATAGGACAAATATTTAAACTCGTTGGTCATTTTTGAACACGATGCTACTGGTCTAATAGGATTCAATGATCTATGCTAAGCTATGCAAAAAGTGATATCGCCAGAACAGGAGAACGGCTGAATGAATTTCACAACGGTAAAACTCAACTTATTAAATCGGGGGGAGTACATAATATCAGTGCAGTTTCCAACAGAAATGAACACTAAAGGCTGTAAAACAGCAAGCACTTGTAATAATTTTCGTACACAGTTATGATTACAGTTCCATATGTTTCACTCTCCGGATGTAACAAACTTGCGTGGTAGCTCAGCTGGCACGAAATTGGACTTAGGATGCAAAATCCTAGGGTACAAATCCTGTCAAAAACATGATTCACGATGAAAGCTGAGAGATGAGAGATCGAAAAACAAGCTTAAAACGGCATGCTTGCGATCAAGTTTTTAGCTCACATTTGCTTTTGTTCATACTATCGGGTAAGTTTAGGTCTAGTGTAGATGGTACGTTATTTTAAAACATCACAGAGCATTAGAGTTATACGATTTCGACAGAGTGGACAACTTGCAATTTTTTGCCCAGCCTTACTTATTTGAAACAGAATATATAGACGATAAACTAGATATATGACGTTCTTCATCAGAATACCATTTCCTGCGCCAGCAGCACCACACGCATACGTTGTGATATTCACGCATCAAAGACTGACACGGAAGAGAAGAATTTGTTCAATAAAGTCATTATTTTTGTGTTCTTTGCGCATGAAAACGTGACTGCTGATGGACTGATGGTCACGTGGACTATTTTAACAATGTCCTTGAATGTTTCAGTTGTGTTGGTGTCTATACAGGGTCAGAGAGCTCTCGGATTTCATCAAAAATATCTGAATTTGTGTTCTAAAGATGAATGAAGGTCTTACAGCTTTGGAATGACATGAGGGTGAGTAATTAATGACAGAATTTTAATTTTTGGGCGAACTATCCTTTTAATTTGATATGACATGAAGGGAACTATGTATAAGACCAATGATTATACATTTTTAAACCCCGCCCACAGTCTCAGATTAGCCCTCTGCTGACCAGCCACCTGCTGTTTTAAATACTCAACATAAATCTAAAACTGTTGAGCAGACAACATGCATTGCGCCTCCAAGGGCACTATAACACTATAGGAGCCCGTTAAAGCAAAGCAGAATGAGTGTGGGGCAGAGGGAGAGAGAGAGAGAGAGAGAGAGAGAGAGAGAGAGAGAGAGGGGGGTGTAAAGGGTGGGATATGGGTGTCGTGTAAGTGAATCCGTACCGAGGTCCTTATCCTGTCACCACCACTATGAATCTTACCAATGTGACTCAAAGCCACGGCAGCAGAGCGTGTTGAATGTATGCGAGATGTCCAACAGCATAAAACACAAACCACCGCACACACAAAACAACGGCTGCAGAAAATACCCTCTTGCTGGAGGGTGATTAATTTGGTTTTAGTGGGAACATTTTCTTTTAAAAAAAAACGGTAATCTGAGACAAGGGACCACGTGTGGAAAGACAGTATATTTAGCCATGAGAACTAACCACCAGAGGCCTCGGCTTCAGGCAAGGCTGGTATGAGCATATTTATGCCATATGAATGTAGCAAACAATAGCACTGCATGGATATGTGTCACTCACACACTGTTAAACTTGCACACAGATGAAATTACCCATAGCAGATCTATACAGGTGGAGCTGGGGAAGGTGAAGGGTTTCTAAAAGTGTGCTGCGAAACGCTACAGCAAACACCGGTTTGCTACAAATAATAAATGATAAATAAAAATTAAAAAAAACATTTAGTATATATTTTGATAGCATATGCTATCTGATTGAAAAGAGACCCTATATTGCTCATAGCCAACAACTTGACAATAAAATTTCAAATCTGCATCTGTAACAGAAACTGCTGTCCTGCAAGCTCATCTGTCTAGAAGAAAAAAATAAATAATAATTTATGCAGAACAGCTTAAACAAGCCTTATGCCAAATCAATTCCTCTCTATGATTCTGGTGAGATGAATCATCGAAACTAATCATTGTTATGGATCAGGAGTGCCAGAACGTAGCTCATTCAACAACGCATGAAGATGGGAAAAGGCTGCCAGCCCCTTTTAGTTTAGCTGATGAAATTCGATTGAAACTCTCTTCATGAAATTACAACAGCAGTATGATCATAACCACCACAGAAGCCATGAAAACAGAGCACATACATGCTAAGTATAGTGTGCTACAGCTTGAGGGAAAATGGATGTGGTGGAAAAAAAAAAAAAAAAAGAAGGACGGAAACTTGGAGCAGTGAATGGAAAATTGAGATAAGATCCCGTTCGAGATCCCCCTCCCCCCCTCCAAGTCCTCTGGAAAGGGAAGCTGGGGGCAGGGGCGACCCGGCGAGCTGTAAAACATTACGTACTGTAAATAGTTTATGAAGTGCTTTGACTCATTTAAGAATTCAGACCTCATTTTCTTGCAAAATTGCGTACTCACAGTCAATACAATGTACGGTCAGAAATTACATTAGGAAACAGGTTGAAACAATCAGTCTCTGGAACTATAGCAAACTATAACAATCAGTGGGAACTATATTTATTTTAGTAGAGGGAAGAATGCATGTTAATTTTTTATATTTAGTACTGACCTGAATAAGATATTTCACATAAAAGACGTTTACATGTAGTCCACAAGAGAAAACAACTGTTGATCCTGTTGTCCTGAACAGTTAAACTGCCTGCTGTTCTTCAGAAAAATCCTTCAGGTCCCACAAATTCTTTGGTTTTCCAGCATTTTTGTGTATTTGAACTCTTTACAGCAATGACTGTATGATATTGAGATCCACCTTTTCACACTGAAAACAACAGAGGGACTCATATGCAACTATTACAGATGGTTCAAAAGCTCACTGATTCTTCAGAAGGAAACACTGCATTGAGAGCCAGCGTGTGAAAACTTTTTTTATTTGAATATCAGGGAAAATGTAACTTATTTTGTCTTACGGGGAACATGCAAGTATCTTCTGTAGCTTCTGAGAGGCAGTACTAAATGAAAAAAATATGATATTTAGGCGAAATTTTAAAAAAAATGTACACATCTTCATTCTGTTCAAAAGTTTACACCCCCCGGCTCTTAATGCATTGCGTTTCCTTCTGGAGCATCAGTGAGCGTTTGAACCTTCTGTAATAGCTGCATATGAGTCCCTCAGTTGTCCTCAGTGTGAAAAGATGGATCTCAAAATCATCCAGTCATTGTTGAAAAGGGTCCAACTACACAAAAAATGCTGAAAAACCAAAGAATTTGTGGGACCTGAAGGACTTTTCTGAAGAACAGCGGGCAGTTTAACTGTTCAGGACAAACTAGGGACTTATGAACAACTATTACTAAACAAAAAAAAAAAACACAGCTGTGGATAATTCAGGTAGGAACACAATATTAAGAATCAATATTAAGAATACCCAGAATTTTGAACTGGGTAATTTTTATAACGATATGTAAACGTCTTTTATGTGAAAGATCTTATTCAGGTCAGTACTAAATAAAAATAATATGCATTTTGTATGATCCCTCTTATTTTGGTCAAATAATTACCATTTTGCAGATTCTGCAAGGTGTATGTCAACTTTTGACTTTAACTGTATATATGATGGGTGAAGGAAATAAAGTCACTGAAACTACTAACATACATAGTATAAGGTTTATACTGTACCATACAAAACACAAGCTCTCTCCTGCCCTCTTTCTCTATTTTAACTCTACTCCCTGAGGAAGCCAGTGCTGTTTCTGTGTTCAGAGCTACATTAGACCTACATGTCTCCAATATTTTGGACATATATGATTTTATATGACTATAACTTTAATATTTAGTGCTAAATGGTAATATTTTTGCTTACTGCAAAAAATAGTTTTTACAGTTCTGACCTTCACATAATCCAGCAACTGTAAACTGTGAACCAATATAGAGTCTGTAAAAATATAGAATAAGAATGAACATTGCTGTCTGGAACCATGCGAGTTGTTAAATTCTGAGCCAAATGGCCTCTTAACGGTCTCCTTAATCATCAAAGGCCTCCACAAATTAAGGTCATAGATCAACAGGTGCTGCTGGTTTAAGTAGAGAATAAACATTATCAGGTGGGACAAAAATACAGTCAATCACAGTGAAATGCACACTGGGAACAAACTATAAGCAAAGCAAACATCCTATGAGATAAGACACATGACCGACCAATAGGTTCAACACACGACACATACTGTATCCATCCAATGAGGATGAGTAACACATCAAACAGCCCTAAAATAGAGTGTATGAGTCAGGATGTTGACCTCTGGCTGCAGTCCACACACCCCTACAAATACACACATAGACAAACAAATTGTATTAGGACATCTGTCCATTACACCAACAGGGACTTTGCATTCTAATTCAGAATTTCCAACTGTTCCCACAAATTAGAAGCATAGCATATTATTATCCCTCCTTCAATAAACTTGGCACAATACAGTCAGTAAAGTAACATTTGACCTGGCATCCGCCAAACCCAGACTCGTCCATTAAACTGCCAAAGAGAGAAGCATGCTTTGTACTTGATCTCTCCACAGAACATGTTTCCATTGCTCCAGAATCCATCGGTGGCATGCTTGAGGCTTACATGCAGCTTCTTAGCCATGGAAGTTTTTGTGCTGATATTAATGCCAGTGGAGATTTGGAACTCTTCATCTATGGAATCAGCAGAGCGTTGGCAACTTTTGCGCACCAAACGCCTCAATGATCCCGCTCTGTGACTTTACGCGAGACATAAACTCTGCATATTTATATCTCTCAATTTTGACTTATTTTCTCAGATTTGTGAGTAATAAAGTCCAAAATCTCTGAATTGCATGATATAAACTGCAATTCTGGCTTTTTTGTTGTAGAATTGTACAATATAAACTTGCAATTCTGTTGTTTTTTTCTCAGAATTGCATGATATAAACTCCCAGTTCTAACTTTTTTTCTCAGAATTGTGTGACATCAACTCACAATTCTGACTTTTTTTTTAGAATTGCGCAATATAAACTCACAATTTTGACTTTTTTTTCTCAGAATTGCATGATAAACACTCAATTTTGACTTTTTTTGCTCAGAATTGTGCGATATAAACTTGCAATTGTGGCTTTTTTTAAGAATTGTGAGTTTATGCCTTTTAAGAATTGTGAGTTTATGCCTTATAATTGTGACTTTATAACAGTTGTTAGTTATAAAGTGTCTCAATTCTAAGAACATAGTCTTTTTCCCTCTCAGAATTGAACTTTATTACTCACAAATCTGAGAAAATAAGTCAAAATTGAGAGATATAAATATGCAGAGTTTATGTCTCGCACTTCTGACTTTATTTTCTGCAATTGTATCACGCAATTCAGAATTGTGAGATAAAAAGTCGCAATTACCTTTTTTTTTTTTTACTTTTTATTCAGTGGCGGAAACGGGCTTCTATAATAAACATACACTATATGGACAAAAGTGTTAAAACAGACCTGATAATTATTAAATAGGTGTTTCAATCAGACCCATTGCCGCAGATTTATAAAATCAAGCACCTAGCCTTGAAGTCTGCATTTACAAGCTTTTGCGGAGAAAAAAGTCAGAATTGAGAGTTTATATCACGCAATTCTGAGGAAAAAGTCTGAATTAAGAGTTTATATCGTGCAATTCTGAGAAAAAAGGTGAGAATTGAGAGTTATATCGCACAATTTTGAGAAAAAAAATTCATATCAGACAATTCTGAGAAATAAAGTCAGAGTTGGGAGTTGATATCGGGCAATTCTGAGAAAAAAGTCTGAATTGTGAGTTTATATTACGCAATTCTGTGAAAAAATGTCAGAATTGTGAGGTAAAAGTCGCAATTACCTTTGTTGTTTTTTATTCAGCGGCGGAAAAGGGCTTCCATGGTTTGCATACAAATGTGTTAAAATAAGAATTTTAAAAATAAAAAGGATACAAAGAAGATTTTGAAGAATGTTGGTAACCAAACAGTTGTCGGTACCCACTAACTTCCATAGCATGAGAGAAAAATACTATGGAAGTCAACCATCGACCATTGGTAAAGATAAATGCTCCTGGGATCCTGGTAATAACACCAGAAACACCACTGACAACAAACAACAGGTGTGTATGTCAGCGACTAAAACTGAGCTCAATTCACGCAATCACAGCTCAGCTTTAAGCCTTCAGAGCTGAAACTCTGCTATTCCATCTCTCAGACACTAAAAAAAACTCCATATTTTTCATCAGGCCATAAGTATAAATGACCTTTGAGAATTCAGTTATTTGCTCCTTTAACCTCCGCTTCTCTGTCAAACCTTTTCAATCAGATGTCATTCAGTCATTTAATACCAGCAGAATGTAAGTACAGCACAGAAGAATAGGGTGGCATTTAATTATGTCTCTGGGGAAAATCTAGTAGCAAACCTGACACAAGAAAGCAGAAATAAACAAGCCACCTCCTTCTGCTGTTTCTCTCTCACTTCATCTGTTTAGCGCTTTCACAGCTCCATTTCTGCAACTCTCACTCTACTGTCTGTCAGTATCTATCTTGCTCTTTCTGAGGGAGAAATTTGTAAATGGAAAAACAAGGCGGGTGACTACATAGTACTGTTGTTTGGCAAGATCACGTAGAGGATAATTAACAATAGACTGTATGAATTGAGTTTTGAATTGTTAGATATATATTACCATGTATTAAGAGACATTATAAATACCTATACTGTGAAGAATAAAAATATTACATGTAAAGTATTGTCCTGAAAACATTAAGCATACGTAAACAAAGAGAAACTTAAAATATGGCTGTCAATAAAAAATTATATATAAAATAATTTAAATATTTATTTATTTAAACAGTAATATAAAAATGTATTATAAATTATTTTCTATTAATTTCTCTATTCATTTATTAGCTATATATTAAACAAACTATGGCTGTCAATATAAATTAATTATAAAGAAGTGATTAACATCTTGATTTCTGATTTCAATAAAACAGTAATATCATATTTTTGTGCCTTTTTTAAAGATTTACACAATTTGATTAAGAAAATTCCATCATAGTGAATTGAATAATTCTTACATATTTTAATTGAATAGTTGATTACGGATTGTTGAATTATTCAATTAAAATACATAAGGATTATTCAATTTGATGGAATTTTACTATTAATTAAATTGTGTAAATCTTAAAAGAATGTTTTTTTTTCTGTAATTTGTTCGAATTAACCTATTATTGGTTTATTGAGTTATTTTATAATAAATTTAATAACTGATTAATGCAATGACTTCTGACTTTAGTCAAAACTGTAATAACAAAGTCAAAATTTTTAACTAATTTATTTCAATTGTAAATATATTAAATTTATTAAATAATAAATATACTTATTTTTAAATACATTCATGTATTTATTTAATAAATTATGGCTTTCAATAGACATAAATTAAATATAAAATAACTGCAATTATTCTCACGATTTCTGATTTAATGAAACTAATAACAATGTTATAATTTGTAACTATTTATTTCATTTTTATATATTTATGTATTTATTCAACTATGGCTGTCAATAGGCATCAATTAAATATAAAATAATTATGATCAATTTAATAAACAAAAATGAATCCATAAAAACTAATTCTGTACATTTTAACTAATTAGTTTATTTATTTACCTACGCATTTATGTGTTTAATTTATTAAATAATGGTTCTCAATAGACATTAAAAAAATTAATAGACATAAATCTTATGATTTCTGATTTAATGAAACAGTAATAACAAATGTCATAATTTGTTTATTTTTTTATGTATATCAATATATTTATATATTGTTTATTAAACTATGGCTGTCAATAGACATAAAATATAAAATAACTGATTAATCTCATGATTTCTGATTTAATGAAACTACAATGTCATAATTTTTAACACTTTTTTTAATTTTTATATATTTATGTATTTATTTATTAACATTTATATTAATTTAATAAACAAAAATGAATCAAAAAAACTAAATATGTACATTTTAACTAATTTATTTATTTACGCATTTATGTATTTATTTATTCAAATATGGCTTTTAACAAACATAAATTAAATGTAACAACAATATACAATTGTTTTAATAATTTATTAAACTATGGCTGTCAAATAAATATAAATAATTATGATTAATATAATAAAAGAATGTTTAATTTTTTTATTTATTATTTTATTTTTATTTATGCATTTGTGTATTTATTTAATACACTAGGGCTTTTAATAGACATAAATTAAATATTAAAAAACTGATTAATCTCACAATTTCTGAATTTATTTCAATCGTAATATCAAAATCATAAATGTATTATTTTTGTATTATTTTTTTTCCCCTGAACTTTTCCACAGATCCCCTATAATTTTCCTGGAATTGTGCAAATTTATTATTATTATTATTACTAAATAAAGCAGGTACTAAAATAATACAGACAGCATGTGCAAATAAACAATGCTAAAAGTTGCGGTTCATTCTTAAAATATTCCCTCCTTTTTGTCAGTGGCAAAGATTCTTGAACAGAAAAGGTTTGATTCAATCACACTCAGTAAGATACAAGAGCTGTAAATCAAGTTCTATCTGTGTGTTTATGTGAGAAATGTGTGAAAAAGACAGAGAGAGAAAGAGAGTCAGGTAAACCCTGACAAAAGAAATCATTTAGCATTTTCACAATTTTCAAAAATTTAATTAACGCTGCATATGAATATTTCATGTTAACTCATTCATTACCAACAATGGATCGGAGCAGGACTATTATAGGACCATACAAAATGCACGTTCTCAGGAACTCACATTAATCTGAGGTAACCCAGTGTGTTGCATTTGCATGCTCTGTTAACCAGCGATGACACCCATGATAAAAGAACACCAGAGAGCATTCAGTGGGGCACTGTGACCCACCTGCAACCCAAATTCTGTTGGCCCGCTATATTCAGCACAGTACCGTCAGCACAACTTACGCGGCTCTCGATCCCGCTGTGCCGAGGTGGGAGGGGCTGCAGCCAGACAAAGTCACAGTGACATTGTGAACGACCAGGGATGTTCTCCTAATACAGACTGTTGTATTATTAGAAACTGTTGAAACGGAGCCAGCCCACATAGCCATGCTTTTAGGCACTCGTTTTATGCACACAAAGAGATATAGTGCCATGAAAAGGTATGTGAACCCACTGGAATCAGTTGGCTTTCTGTATTACTTGGCCATAAAATATCTTCTGATCTTCATCAAAGTCACAAATACTGGCAAACTTCAGCTAACAACACGTCTTTCGTGTCTTCTGTCATGTCTTTTTTTATTAAACACATCTCACTTTTTGTCTTCTTGCAAAAACGTACATACTATATCTTCTGTAGATTCAGAAGGGCAGTATTAAATGAAAAAATATGATATTTAAATAAAATAAGGTAATACTTAACTGTGTATGAGGTAAAGCTTCAAAAGAGAAGAAAACAAAGCATAAATGTATCATATAAGTGGTCTATGTGACCCAGTGCAAGCCTTCTGAAGGCATTTAACTGATTTGTGTCAGGAACAGATGGTGAACTGTATCTTTAAAGCAATATTTCAGTCAAAAATTAAAATTCTACCATCGTTTTTGAAACACAAATGAAGACATTCTGAAAGAAACCTGAGAGATTAAAAGTCTATTCCACCAAAAGTTATGGATTACTTTTATGATGTCTTTATGAACTTTTTGAAGCTTAAAAGTTTTGATTTTCACTGGAAGGACAGAAATCTATGGAGGCCCATTTCCGCCACTGAATTAAAATAAACTTTACTTGCTACTCTTTATCTAACAATTCTAACTTTAAAACTTGCAATTGTGAGTTTTAAACAGAATTTAGTAAAACTCACAATTGTGAGTTTTAATATGCAATTCTAACTTTAAAACTTGCAATTGAGTTTATATCTCTCAATTCTCACTTTATAGCTTGTGAGTTTATATCGGACTATAACTCGCAATTGTGAGTTTAAATCTTGCAATTCTAACTTTAAAACTTGCAATTGTGAGTTTTAACTCGCAATTTTAACTTTAAAACTCACAAATGTAAGTTTATCTCTCAACTCTCACTTTATAGCTTGTGAGTTTATATCTCGCATTTTTGCTCCTATAACTCACAAATATGAGTTTATAAATCGCAATTCTGACTTTATAACTCGCAATTGTGTTTATATCTTGCAATTCTGACTTTATAACTTGTATGTTTATATCTCGCAATTTTGACTTTATTCGAGTTTAAATCTTGCAATTCTGACTTTATAACTTGTACGTTTATATCTCGCAATTCTGACTATACCTCGTAATTCTCAATTGTGAGTTTATATCTTGCAATTCTGACTTTATAACTTGTACGTTTATATCTCGCAATTCTGACTATACCTCGTAATTCTCAATTGTGAGTTTATATCTTGCAATTCTGACTTTATAACTTGTACGTTTATATCTCGCAATTCTGACTTTATACCTCGTAATTCTCAATTGTGAGTTTATATCTTGCAATTCTGACTTTATAACTTGTACGTTTATATCTCGCAATTCTGACTTTATACCTCGTAATTCTCAATTGTGAGTTTATATCTTGCAATTCTGACTTTATAACTTGTACGTTTATATCTCGCAATTCTGACTTTATACCTCGCAATTCTCAATTGTGAGTTTATATCTTGCAATTTTGACTTTACAACTTGTACGTTTATATCTCGCAATTCTGACTTTACAACTTGTACGTTTATATCTCGCAATTCTGACTTTATGACTTGTACGTTTATATCTCGCAATTCTGACTTTATGACTTGTACGTTTATATCTCGCAATTCTGACTTTATAACTTGTACATTTATATCTCGCAATTCTGACTTTATGACTTGTACGTTTATATCTCGCAATTCTGACTTTATAACTTGTACATTTATATCTCGCAATTCTGACTTTATAACTTGTACATTTATATCTCGCAATTCTGACTTTATGACTTGTACGTTTATATCTCGCAATTCTGACTTTATAACTTGTAAGTTTTTATCTCACAATTCTGACTTTATACCTTGCAATTGTGTTTATATCTTGCAATTCTGACTTTATAACTTGTAAGTTTTTATCTCACAATTCTGACTTTATACCTTGCAATTGTGAGTTTATATCTTGCAATTTTGACTTTATACCTCGTGATTCTCAATTGTGAGTTTATATCTTGCAATTTTGACTTTATAACTTGTACGTTTATATCTCGCAATTCTGACTTTATACCTCACAATTGTGTTTATATCTTGCAATTCTGACTTTATTTGAGTTTATATCTTGCAATTTTGACTTTATACCTCGTGATTCTCAATTGTGAGTTTATATCTTGCAATTCTGACTTTATAACTTGTACGTTTATATCTCGCAATTTTGACTTTATACCTTGCAATTGTGTTTATATCTTGCAATTGTGACTTTATTTGAGTTTATATCTTGCAATTCTGACTTTATACCTCGCAATTCTCAATTGTGAGTTTATATCTTGCAATTTTGAATTTATAACTTGTACGTTTATATCTTGCAATTCTGACTTTATAACTTGTACATTTATATCTCACAATTTTGACTTTATACCTCACAATTGTGTTTATATCTTGCAATTCTGACTTTATAACTTGTACGTTTATATCTTGCAATTCTGACTTTATAACTTGTACATTTATATCTCACAATTTTGACTTTATACCTCACAATTGTGTTTATATCTTGCAATTCTGACTTTATAACTTGTACGTTTATATCTTGCAATTCTGACTTTATAATTTGTACATTTATATCTCACAATTTTGACTTTATACCTCACAATTGTGTTTATATCTTGCAATTCTGACTTTATAACTTGTACGTTTATATCTCGCAATTCTGACTTTATAACTTGTACGTTTATATCTCGCAATTCTGACTTTATAACTTGTACGTTTATATCTCGCAATTCTGACTTCATACCTTGCAATTGTGAGTTTATATCTTGCAATTCTGACTTCATAACTTGTGAGTTTATATCTCGCAATTCTGACTTTATAACTTGTGAGTTTATATCTCGCAATTCTGACTTCATACCTTGCAATTGTGAGTTTATATCTTGCAATTCTGACTTTATAACTTGTACGTTTATATCTCACAATTTTGACTTAATAACTTGTAAGTTTTTATCTTGCAATTCTGACTTCATACCTTGCAATTGTAAGTTTATATCTCGCAATTCTGACTTTATAACTTGTACGTTTATGTCTCGCAATTTTGATTTTATACCTCACAATTGTGTTTATATCTTGCAATTCTGACTTTATAACTTGCAATTGTAAGTTTATATCTTGCAATTCTGACTTTATAACTTGTACGTTTATATCTCGCAATTCTGACTTTATAACTTGTACGTTTATGTCTCGTAATTTTGACTTTATACCTCACAATTGTGTTTATATCTTGCAATTCTGACTTTATAATTCTCAATTGTGAGTTTATATCTCGCAATTTTGACTTTATACCTCGCAATTGTGTTTATATCTTGCAATTCTGACTTTATAACTTGTACGTTTATATCTTGCAATTCTGACTTTATAACTTGTAAGTTTTTATCTTGCAATTCTGACTTCATACCTTGCAATTGTAAGTTTATATCTTGCAATTCTGACTTTATAACTTGTACGTTTATGTCTCGCAATTTTGACTTTATACCTCGCAATTGTGTTTATATTTTGCAATTCTGACTTTATAACTTGTACGTTTATATCTTGCAATTCTGACTTTATACCTCGCAACTGTGTTTATATCTTGCAATTCTGACTTTATAACTTGTACGTTTATATCTTGCAATTCTGACTTTATAACTTGAAGTTTATATCTCGCAATTCTGACTTTATACCTTGCAATTGTGAGTTTATATCTCGCAATTCTGACTTTATAACTTGTACGTTTATATCTCGCAATTCTGACTCTATAACTCTCAATTGTCAGTTTATATCTCGCAATTTTGACTTTATTTGAGTTTATATCTTGCAATTCCGACTTTATAACTCGTTTAATATGGAGTTTAATACTCAATATTGCGAGTTTATATTTTGGAATTCTGAGAAAAGAGTAAGAGTAAGAATTGCAAGAAGTGAACTCACAATTGCGAGAAAAAAAATCGGAATTGTGAGATAAAAAGTCGCAATTATCTTTTTAAAAAAAAATTATTCAGTGGAAATCTCTTTGGTTTAATTACAAATTTTATTTGTGGTTAGAAGATAAATAAGATAACAAAAGTCTTGTAGTTGAAATGACACTAAGGTTAAGTGATTAATCACAGAAGTTTCTTTTTTGGATGTACAATCCCTTGGTCAGACTTTGTTTTAAGCAGAAGGAATGAATGCAACTACAATAACATAGATTTTTGGATGTAATATTTTTGTCTATGCCTGTCTTGTTGAGCTTATAAAATCTGCATCTTTCTCCCCCCGGGACTGAGCTTCCCTTAGGTGCTGATATTGAAATTTCTGATTAAAAGTGATTTATGTCAGAATGAATTGCAAAATGTGAGGCCGAATTCTGAATATGCTCTTTGTGCATCCTGCTCGAGCGAACCGAGAGTGTGTATGTGCGTGAGTGAGTCCATCAAGGAGAGTGTAGGGTTTCTTTACACATTAGTAATCTCCTCTGGCAACCGTGGCTGTCTCCACAAATATATCTCTCCTCCTTTCTGTCCCTCTTTTACTCCTTCCTTCACTCATGGTCAGGACATCTGTCTGTCTCACTATAGCACACGTCTTAGAAACAGACGTCAAGATGCACATGTATGTCGAGCCAAGGGTATTTCAAGTTCTCCAATGCAAGTTACCATATCATATTCAAACCTTAACTAAACTTAACCTCAAACCTAAACAGTAACCATAGCAACACACATTGACAGGTACTTTTACTCCTCATTCATTAACACATTATATTAACCTGACAGCCTGAAAATGATTTGGGAATTCTTTATGACCATTTCGGATCATCTTTTCATTGATTTCCCTTTCAACTTGAGCTATTCTTAACCTAATGTTTTCTCTTCTACCACTGTATCCCTCCAGTTGCTAAATTCACGCGCACACACCTCTCCTTCGCCTTTCATTAGGGACTTTGTACAGCTTCTCAGGCATCAGTGTCATAAACAGTGAAATTGGCCTTGTGGGGGAAATGTCAAATTGCTATCAATCTGTCCACCTCACTTACGAGAATTAACCATGGTTTTGCTACAAATAAAATCAAACCATGGTTAACATAATTAACTATGGTTAAGAGAGTTAAACTATGGTAACCACAAATTAACCATGGTTTTGCTAAACTAACCATAGTCTGTAGTAAAACTATGGTTATACAACTGAAAATTAAATTAAATTAAATAGAAGATCTTCATGCTGTCATCTCCGGGTCTCAGTACAAAAAAAAAAAAAACATTTTTGAGCCAATCACCTGAGTCATAAATATCATGTGACTTATCACTTCTATTGTTATAACTCTAATTTTAATATACATGTAGACTGAGAACCTAGATAAATAAATAAATAAATAAATAAATAGTCACTGCTGAATCTTCTATGATATAACATATAAAAAATTATGTTTTTGAAAGAAGTCTCTAAAAATGCTGTAAAAACAAAACTATTCTAAAATATTATTACAAATTGAAGTAATTGTAAATGTAATTTATTCTTGTAATGGCATTACTTTAGTGTTCAGTGTCATTCTAATATGCTGATTTGATGCTCAAGAAACATCGGATGCCCATTTTCCACAAGTTGGTATGATTGGTAGGGTCTTCATGAAACATCTGCAACATACTTTGGTTAAAATTTCTCAATGGTCGTGTAAAAACAACCCCCTTTTCACCTTGTCAAAAACAGCTCTGTTCACAGCGAGCTATTTTGGTGCATGTCTCTTTAAATGATAATGAGCTGCTGTTCATCCTGCCCCTCTCTTCCATTTTTTGTGTATTTGTTTCAAACTTTTAAGATCACTTTTACATGTAAGTGCAAAACTCCTGCATTGCTTGCGAGACATTGTTGTCGCTGCAGCTGTTAGAGTGCCGAAAATGGCCGACAGTGTACAATTGGCTGAGGGCAGGAATATGCAAATACATCAGCAATCATGGGCGGAGCCTGTGCAGTATGACGTCACACTGCTAAGAAAATCAAAACGACTTGATAACTGGGACTGTTTAGGTTTTTGGGGGATTAAAAAAAGAAGTGAATAGATTATTATCATTGTAGGGCGGTTGTGTCCACACACTGCTAAGACAAATTTACAAATTTTAGATTTTTGTGGAAAATAGAAAGTTTTTACAACAGTATAATTGTTTGAAATACTTTTTTGCAAAAATGTAAAGTATTCATAATTGATCTTAAAGGGGTCATCGGATGCAAAACTAACTTTCAGATGTTGTTTGAACATTAATGTGTGTTGGCAGTTTGTGTACACAACCACCCTACAATGATAAAAATACACCCAGTGTTTTTTTTTTTATCTTTAAAAGTAATATCCCCTTTATAAAATTGGGTCATTCTCAGCTTCTTGTCGGTGTGACGGCACACAGACAGAGGCCGCTCCCACGATAGTAGATTGACATAAGAGGCTTACCTTAGACCCGCCCTCACCGAGCTGAAACAGTCCGACTCCGACCGCCGTTATGTCGACTCAGGTGCAGGAGAAGACAAGAATGTCTCTGATTGAGCGATTGAGGTGTTCTGTTTTTGGATGTAATAACTCCCGACACATCTGAGCCGCTGAAGACGCAGAGGATAATGGTACTTTATTTTTAAAAGGAAAGCGCCAATCCCAATATACATTAGGGCTGCAACGATTCGTCGACGTTGTCGACAAAAATCGATAATAGAAATAGTCGACAATGAATTTCATTGTCGATGTTGTCGCCAGACAACCGAGTGAGGCATCTTTCTGCCGAGAGTCGCACATACGCAGCTTCTATGCTGAGCGATAACATACAGAAATGGCGGCGTCCAACGCAGCAGCTGCGCGTACCAAAACACGCCCGTTTCACACATACTCCGTCTGCAGTGCGTTTTTTTTTCCCACACCCATGTTAACGGATTAGAACGTTCACAATGTACGGACTGCAAACGCGTTCTGTGTGAAAGCAAAACGAGTCTGTGCTTCTTCTGCACCGCATACGTAACGCACACGGACTGTAGACGCACTGCAGACTGAGTATGTATGAAACAGGAGTAAAGTTTGGGAGCATTTTAGCCTGCTACGGCGAATTAAAATATTACCTGCATGGTTTGTAAAGCAGTCCTTGCGCATCACGGCAGCACCTCTGTGATGCACGAACATTTAAAGAGAAAGCACGTCGGACAGTTGAATGAAACGGAGTTTGGCTGGCCTCGGTAAGATTTAAATAACATGGAAGCCAATACGTTTTGTTTTGGATATACATTTTTGTTTACTGTTTTATTGCTGCTGATGGTTTACAGGAAGAAAATGTTTACTTGATTTTAATTTATTTTTTCTTATAAAACAAATGTGCCTGTCCATTAAAAAAATTATAGAGTTTCTTAATTTATGCATTTATGTCTGTACTGACCGAGCACTGTGCCTAATTGGTTTTAGACAGGGCATTTTTATTTACTTTTAGTATGAATTGGCCTATCAGCAGCAAAATATGCATTTTTTATTGAAGTACCCCCTTCTTTCTTGTGTTTACTATAATTTTCCACATAATTAAAGCAATCTCATGCTAAATTTGAGAAAAATTGAATAATTATCCGATTAGTCGACTAATCGTTTCAATAGTCGGTGACTAGTCGACTATTAAAATAGTCGTTAGTTGCAGCCCTAATATACATACGCATTTATGTTTGTGCGAATCCTTCCTGATGCAGCTTTACCCACAGCAGAAGTTTTTTTAGGGTTTTTTATGCATCTTTGCAAATGGCCTTTCTTAACAATGTGCTTGTAGGCAAGTTTTGCAGCTAAATGCGGCTAAAGTAAACATCACGTCTCATCATCCCACAGCAGAGAGGAGCGGGGTGAGCAGAGCTCATTTGCATTTAAAGGGACCATGCAATAAAATGAGTTGAGTTTTTGCGGAGCTGATTTTGACAAGGTAAAAGGGTGTTTTTTCACACTACTATTGAGAATTTTTAACCAAAGTATATTATAGACTTTTCATTAAGACCCTAAAGAATCATATGAACTTGTGGAAAATGGGCATCCGATGACCCCTTTAATGCATCTTTTCTGAATAAAAGTATTAATTAAAATGAACGTGTGAATGGTAGTGTATGTATAGAATAAACACTGATATTTCTAAATGCAATACTTGAGCTGCAGGAAATCAATACACAATCTAACTGCCTGTTTCTAAAGCCACAAGCTCTCACAAAAAGCCTGAAGAAACCACTGATCAGTTATTTAGAGTATAATGGATTCCCTCTTTAGCACACATGAGGAAAGATTCTGGGATATGAGACCACAGACAAGTTCCCATTAACACTCTAAGAAACAGCAAGACACTAACTGTAAATGCATACTGTATGTACTGTCTGCCACCTCCACCTGTGGAGTTCTGCACTGTATGTTCATAACAATATTAGGGGTGGAAAACAGATGTGCTGCTTCTACAGAATGCGGTTGGCATTCAGCCAGCTGTAAGCTATTTACAAAATTTCCAGGGGAAGAAGATTGGGAGGGGGGGGAAGTCCTCAATGTGGCCTAATGTGTCAGAGCTGGACGAAGAAGTTTCAGCCATCAGCATTAAGTTTTTCTATTTGTTTTAAGTTTGCAGCTCATTCTTTAAAACATCATGCTATATTTAAGGTATTCAACAATTTGTGGCACTACTAAACTCTTCTGAAACCATACGATTATGAGAATCAAATGACCACGAAAACAAAATTAGACTCAGGATATTATATGTGGGCATGGGAACAGGATGACTGCTGCTGTGTGGGTTTACTTTAGCTGTACTCTGGGGACAAATTTGTCTAAATCTGTGTAAAACTCCCTTTAGACACTCAGGAGCATTCAAAATAAAATAAAATAAAATAAAATAAAAATTTTTTTTTGCAATGACAAATTTTTAAAGGCATAGTTCTCCCAAAACTGAAAATTCTGTCATTAATTACTCACCCTCATGTCGTTCCAAACCCATAAGACCTTTGTTCATTTTCTTTTATGGTTGGACATTCATAATTACCTTTATATAAACCAAGTGAATGGAATAAAACATTGTAATGTTTTCATTGACATATCTAGGTAAATGTATTTGTGTGGAAAGAAAGTATAAACCCCTGTGCAGAAAGTTGACTCCTGTGCAGTTTGCACAAGAATATAAATTGGAAAGACATGGGGGGACATTCTGGTCCTCTGCCATTCACCCTGAATCTGACTGAGCTTTAACTTTGCCTGAGTGTTTGAGTGACAAAAATAGCTCCCAGCTGTTTTCAAAGGGCTCAGCAAATACCTACAAAAAGGCTTCCTGCTGAACTAAGGTGTTAAAAAACTGCCTCTAAACACATTAGCAAAGCACAAACACGTAATGTACTAGCAAAACCTTTCTTTCTTGAAAGATCTAAAACTCTGGAGCCATAGTTCAAAGTTAAACCCACGCCACAAAGACTGTGAGCTGGCTGATTTCCAAAGGGCAAATAATGCTCATTCTGCACTCTGCGATGGGAGGAATAAGGCTAGAAACAGGAAAGGCCCATGTATCGAACTGCTTAAGCATGAAATTTGATTATGCTTGTAGTCAAAGTGCAACATGGCGAGGACACTGACGCAAAAGTGTGATTCGAAGATGAAGAGAGGCTAACTGATCCAGTGGTATCATCCCAGAGGCCCAGAAACCTGAAACATGAGGCTCCAGATCCAAAATAAACATGACAGGGAACCATCACTCAATTTTGATGGATACAGAATACACACTCTTGACCCAAAGTCCAGGCAATTGAAAGAAATTATTCTTGGATTTAATACTGAAATAAATAAATAAAAATGTTCAGGAATATTCTACTATGATATGTTAAGTCAAACTAAACTTTTTAAAGGTCTGCACAAAGAAAATGGTTTTGTACTGTCCTAAACACCCTCTTCCCAGCATGCTCTGAGGCATGAATATGGCATTAGTATGGTTGCATTCTTTGACCATATGCCAGTTTGAATTACAGAGTTATTGCTGATTTGTATCATTTTTATTAACATATTGACTTTATCATATCAAAATGATCAGTTTTAGCTTCAAAAGTGTGGTGTCAGTAGGATTTTTTAAAAGAAATTATCTCAAATTCAACTCAGCAATTATGCATTATATTGATCAAAAGTGACGGTAAATACATTTATAATGTTACTAAAAAATTCTGGTCCCACTTTACATTAGGTGGCCTTAACTACTATATAATTACATTTAAATTAATCATTAGGTACAATGCACTTATTGAGTACATACATGCTTTTACATTGTACTTATATATTTTTAAAAACCTAAATGTAATTGCATTTGTAATTCATTTCTGTAATTACCACTGTTGAGCCATCCCTTACACCCTAACCCACCCTTAAACCTAGCCATACCACCAAACCTGTCCCTAACCTTACCCATATCCCACCTTAATAGAAACAGACGTGTTTTGCAATGCAATATGACCACATTAAGTACATTGTACTTATTTTTTTATGTAAGTACATAATAGTTAAGGCCACCTAATATAAAGTATGACCAAAATTCTATATAAAAAAGAAGCTGTTCTTGTGAACTTTTTATTATGGAAGCCTGTTTCTGTCACTGAATAAAAAAAGGTTATTGTGACTGTTTATCTTACAGAATTGCATGATACAAACTTGCGATTCAGGCTTTTTTGTCAGAACTGCATAATATGAACTTGCAATTGTGACTTATAAAGTCAGAAATGCAAGATATAAACTCACAATTCTCACTTTTTCTCTGAATTGCATGATATAAACTCACAATAAATTGAGAAAAAAAAATTCAAATAGACATCATGATTCTCCCATGATTCTGAACTAAGCTAAATAGCATGCAATTTACTAGACACTGTGATAAAACATTAATTGCAGAAGTCTATTAAAAATGTTTAATTAATCTGAAAGATTAGATTAAAAAAAATTGTTTGAATGAATGATTTAGTGACTCACTCATACTTCTTTTTTTTAACAATTAACCTTGCAACTGTAGTTTCCACAAAAACGTCAAGCAGAATGTTTTTGAACACTGATAATAATAAATGTATCTTAAAACGCCAAATCAGCATATTAGAATGATTTCTGAAGGATCATGTGACACTGAAGACTAGACTGCCAAAAATTCAGCTTTGCCATCACAGAATTTTTTTTTTAATTGCAATGATATTTTGCAACATTGTTGTTTTTACTGTATTTTTGATCAAATAAATGCAGCCTTTGTGAGCATAAAAGACTAGTTTCAAAACCATTAAAACATCTTACCAACCCCAAACCTTTAAAAGGTAGTGTAATGAATTCATAGCAGATAAACTGATTGCAAAATAAGCCATGCAAGCTGTTAACTTTATTTTTTAAAGTTCACTGCTAAAAATCTTTTTATTAACATAAAAGGCATGAAAGTTCAAATACAAGGAGGATGACAGGTCGCAAACCATTACAGAAGCAAAGATGACATAACATCTAAATAATGGCAAAAGTGCACAGATGCGCTACCTGCTTTGTGCTCCTCTCAAGAAGCTTTCAGGGGTGGAATGGGTGACATCAGCCTCAGATCTGAGGACATTAATCATTTGCCTCACAGCACAGCAAAAGCCACAAGACACTAAGAAGGAATGGGGGAGACTGGGGTGGAGAATGCAGTCATAGAGCATCTGAAGCAGACAGGCTCTGGCATTAGGAGGTTAGGGTTTGGGCACAAAGATGCAGTCACAAGAGGAAAAGGGGCTCAGAATGACAAGAAAGAGAAGGGGAACCACAATAAAAAAGTACTTATGTAATGTGACATTTCTCAGCAAAATATAAGCAAAAACGAATGAAAGTTGGATTTTTGATACCAGAATCGACCAGATCTTATGTCAGCTATTAAATTAGGACAAAAGACTATGAAGATGACTATTTTAAGTAAGTAAATAGACTGGATTTTGATTCTACGTCCACTTTAACTTGTTAGATCAAGTACAAGCAAACGACACAGATCAGACACAGGCCTAAGGACATCAGACTGTGATTTACATATTACCAAATTCTGTCTCAACCCCAAACAATCTCAAGTAAAGAGTGGAATCTGATTGCTCGTATTTGACAGACGATTGCTTTTACGCCTTGAGCTGTCCTTGTGTCCATTCTATCATAGAGAGGGGTTATATCAGTGTGAAGATGTTGTGAAACACACCAAAAGCCGACAGTTGTAGTTTAATGCCAGCATGTAAGGGTACAAGATGAAGAGTAAGAGACAAGCTTCATTACATAATCTTATGGCAGTAAGGTTTCACAGGCTTGAGTTTGATGTAATATGGACAGGTGATAGGCTCTGCTCAACTAAAAATAACTCACAGGACACAGGTGGCACATTTGGTTTTGATGACCACTTGTCTGGCCCTAGCAGCCTCGTTGGTGTCATAAAAGCACAAAACATGTTGTGAATTCATTTGTTAAAAGATTACACTTATAGTTTATAATTTAAATGAAAGATTTAAAGGGACAGCTCACAATTCTGGCATCACTTTATTACCCTCATGTATTTTTAAACTTGTATGACTTTCTATTCTCAGGATTTGGTCAGTAACTAAACAGTTTTGTTACCTTTGACTTTCATCATATGGACAAAAATATTTATTACATCCATCTATCTATCTATCATTTCTCAGTGAGTTTAAATTGAGAACTGGATAGATTTCGTGAATCATATCAACGCGATTCATTTAAAAGATCCGACTCAAATGAATCATTCACAAATAGGATGTCAGAAAATATGCAAAACATAAACAGTCAAGATTTTCAGGAAGAAGCAACTTAAAATTCAACTGTTCATCACACAGTGGCTGTATTTTGTCTCCTTGTAATGTAGTAAACGAGTCATATCAATCACTTTAATGATACTTCTGTAGCCATTTGTGATCTATTTTGAGGCTTGACATCTTCAGTCATTTGCTATATTTCATTTGTTAAAAGATTATACATACAGTTTATAATTTAAATGAAAGATTTAAAGGGACGGCTCGCAAATTCTGGCATCACTTATTACCCTCATGTGTTTTTAAACTTGTATGACTTTCTTTTTTTAAGATTTAGTTAACTAAACAGTTTTGGTTACCTTTGACTTTCATTATATGGACACATATCTATCTATCTAATAATTTCTCAGTGAGTTTAACTTAAGAACTGGATCAGTCATACAACTATTTTGTGAATCGGAACAATGCGATTCATTTAAAAGATCCGACTCAATTGAATCATTCACGAATAGGATGTCAGAGAACATGCCAAAAATAAACAGTCAAGATTTTCAGGAAGAAGCAACTTAAATTGCATCTGTTCATCACACAATGACTGTATTTTGTCTTCTTGAAATGTAGTAAACGAGTCATATGAATCACTTTTACGATACTTCTGTGGCCATTGTGATCTATTTTGAGACATCTTCAGTCATCATTCAGTGTCACTACAGGGTAAAGAAATGCTCCGAAATGTTTTTTTGTCCAGCATAATGAAAATGCCTACCTTTTAATGAACTATCACTTTAACTTAACGCGACGCAACGGGCAAAGACGTCCGTCTGACGCATGTGTACCTACAACTGTATCAAAAAATAGCGAATACGGAACGCGAAACGCGTCTTGTGTAAACGCGTCCTGTAAGACGCAACTTGTGGTTGAAAGAGTACCAGTCTATCTTTCGCTTCCTTAATACAAACACTTAAAAGTATTTTCCAATTATAGGCAAGAAAATGTTGTGCGTAAGAAGTGCAACAACTCCCTAATCATAACAATAATAGCAAGTTTTGTGCTGTGTACTTACAGATGGGAGTCTGGAAACTGTATGGCGCTTCCAGAGCTGAATAAAGACAGAAGTAGAAGAAGAGCAGCGGACAATCTGAGCGCATCCATTATTCTTCTGAGTGACATCCAACAGACGAGTTTCTCCCACTAAAATCCACTGAAGTGACCCTCCTAAACCAGCCGAGCTGCCGCCATGAGCGCTGCTACTTCCACAAACAAATCACAGATGCTTTTGGTCCCTCCAACTACTTCTGTTTTTGCCCTGTTGAATTAGTTCAGATGTTTCTCCAGAGATGTGGAGACTGGCAGGGGGCGTTCGGTGTGGGGCGTTTCCGTGTCTCTCCGGTTTGCCAGTAACGTTAAGAGTCTGTTTTAGACTGTGCGCGCCGTGGCAGATCAGTTTCCAAACGCCCCCCACCCATCTGCGCGAAATCATCATCACGCGTGTCGCTCCATACAAGGAGCTCGAGTAGCACAGTTGATACGCGCTGCGAGGCATCAATTATATCTTTGATTGACAGCAAAGTTGCAGAGTTTAATCATATATAGAACTTCAGATATATACGGTAGATAGTACAGTTATACTTTCAACAAATACTTTCGGTGGACTTTATTTATAGAAGGAAAGATTTAGTTTAAAAAACAGCTACTATTTCCCCCAAAAAATATATAGCCTACAGTTCACTGAAAACAAGTTGACATTTTGTCATAATGACAGTCACACAATGTTTTCTCAGTGAAACCTGCTATTAAGCAACCTATTGTAGGTTTCAGTAAAATGAAAACATTGAAACAAACTAAAAAATGCTAATTTTGCAACTCACTGTAATAAATGTTTTCACAATGCGTCATAATAAATCGGCCATATTAGCGGCAATGAATGTAAACAATGCCACTGTCTGAACCAAATGAAACTCGGATATTTTGCTGATTATTGCTGCTAAAAATAGTCAATTGTTGTCATGTTTTGGGCTGTACTAATCGGTTGGACAGAGAAAAACATTTGGAGAACTACAGATTGCCAAAAGTTATAACAAATCAAGGAAAATGGTGCAACAAATTGTCTGAGGAACAAAAGCCTTTGGTGGTTGGCCAAACTGAACCAGGATTTCCAGGGAAAGAATTTTGACAAAATTTGTGTTTGTTCTTATCATTTTCGGTCAGGTAGGTGAACTATTAGGCTAATATCTTATTTAATACTGATCCTACGTGTTTTACCACTTATTAACTTTAGTCTGTCAAAATATTGCGCCCTTTCCTTTTTATGATTTAACAGCTTCCACACAGTTTTTCCCAAAAGTTTGTCAAAAACAGGTTTTGTGTCTTATACAGTTTCACTGACTTGTATGGGAGGATGTATCATCTTCAAGACTTAAATGGGAAAAAGATCTGGAATGCACTTTTGATCAAGATACTTGGGAACTTATCTGTAAAAGTGCCTTAACATTTTTTTTAATAGTAGACATAGATTAATACAGTTTAATATTTTACACAGGGGGGGATGAATCAGTTCTTCAGCTTGATCAAAGGAAGAATTTACGTTTAGTTAAAATGGCTCTGATAGCAGCAAAGAAATACATAGCTATACAATGGATATCAGTAGAACCACCAAGTCATATTGTAGTCATATTGTTCCTGTTGAAAAAAATAATGTTTAATCTTTAAAAACAGTCATCAATGTTTGAAAATATTTGGGGCAAATTTATTGAATACATGAATAATTTGGATGTTGTTACAATGACTGAAAATGCTGATGGGATAATGTGACTCTACTTTAATCTTTAATCTTTTAATCTAATCTTTTATTTGTTATCAGTTTTTATTTATTTATTTATTTCTCTCCTCTTATTTTACACATCAGCTCAGTGCCTCACAATAATGTCCATTTAAGTGTTCTGTCTAGTGAGGGTGGGACTGGGGTGAAGGGTGGGTGGAAAAGAATGTTTACATGTATATTGAACTGATTCTGTAAATTGTTGATGCAAAAATAATAAGTATATTGGTAAAAAAAAAAACTACTTTCAAGAAATTTACCAGAAATTTTAATAATGATTTTGATAATAGAATCACAAATTTTTCATGTGATGGCTCACACAATGAAAGAATGTTTAGAAGTTGTGACAGTTTCACAGAGAATCAACTTTCCAGTTTTGATCAATAGGCCATGTGCATTTAGTTATTGTAGACAAATTGTAGACAATTCTACTTAAAGGAACTACTTCACTTCCAGAACAAAAATTTACAGATAATTTACTCACCCCCTTGTCATCCAAAATGTCCATGTCTTTCTTTCATCAGTCGTAAAGAAATTTTTTGAGGAAAACATTTCAGGATTTCTTTCCATATAGTTGATTTCTATGGTGCCCCTGAGTTTAAACTTCTAAAATGCAGTTTAAATGCAGCTTCAAAGGGCTATAAACAATCCCATTTAAGGACTAAGGGTCTTATCTAGTGAAACAATTGGTTATATTCTAAAAAAAATAAGCTAGCTCTGTGTAACCTCTGTGTATTCCGGTTTATGACAGTTAGGGTATGTCGAAAAACTCCATTATCATTTTCTCCACCAACTTCAAAATCTTCCTACATCACTGCAGAAGTACCAACTCAGTGTTTACAAAGTGAACATGAAAAGAAAATTAAAAGCCCTTTACAAAAAAAGGCAAAACAGCAATGTAGGATGATGAAGTTAGAGAACAAAATTTGATGGGAGTTTTTTGACCTACCCTAACTGTCACGAACCGGAAAACACAGAGTTCACACAAAGCTAGACAAGACAAGCATTTGATATATAGAGAAAGTATAGAAATTGTCATTGTTTAGAAAATAACCAGTTGTTTCGGCTGGGATCATTTAGAACCCTTTGAAGCTGCATTTAAACTGCATTCTGGAAGTTCAAACTCACGGGCACCATAGAAGTCCACTATATGGAGAGAAATCCTGAAATATTTTCCTCAAAAAACATAATTTCTTTACGAATGAAAAAAAAGAAAGACATGAACATCTTGGATGACAAGGGAGTGGATAAATTATCTGCAAATTTTTGTTCTAAATGTGAACTTCTCCTGTAATTATTTGCACACATACCAAAACACATGCAATTTGCGTAAATCAACACGAAATTCAAATCAGATGTGAACAAGAAACTAACTGTTCAGACATGTTAACGTATTGTTCTGAGAAAAAAAACTCTCATTTGAGAATTAAGCCAAAGCGACTGAGAAAAACTGTAAAGATTGACACTATCATGTAAATATCTCTGTTCTTCAAGGATTAGCTCAATTCCAGAATGTTCATGTCTTTCTTTCTTTAGTCAAAAAGAAACTAATGCTTTTGAAGGAAACATTCCAGGGTTTGTCTCCATAGTGGACATCAATAGGAGCCAACGGGTTGAAGGTCCAAATTGCAGTTTCAGTTTGATTCAAAAAGGTATAGGGTGAAAAACACCATCTCATTTTCTCCTCTAACTTCGAAATCATTCAACATCATTCTTTTACCTTTTTTCTTTTGTAAAGGACATTTGACTTTCTTTGCACGTCGCTTTGTAAACACTGGGTCTGTACTTCCACCAACATCATGCGTGACCTTTTCAACATGATTACGCAATGCACTACCTGATCTCAGGACAAATACGTACCAATAAGTACATATCACTGCAGTTTCCAACCGAAATGAACACTAGAGGCAGTAAAACAGCAACTTGTAATCAATTCCGGACACAGTTATGCTAGTTTTGCTTTACGGATGTAACAAGCTTGCTCGGAAGCTCAGCCGGCAATTGGACTTAGGATGCGGAATCCTTAGGTACAAATCCCATTAAAACATGACTTATGATGAAAGAGCTGAAAGATGAGAAAAACCAGCTTAAATGGCATTCTTGCGATTGCATTTTTATATCACATTTGCTTTTGTTCATACTATCGAGTAGGTTTAAGTGAAGTGCAGATGGTATGTTATTTTAAAACGCCACAGAGCATTATAGTTCCACTCAACGGGCATTTCAAGTCAGAACTGCGGTGACACATACAAAACCAACATCACATAAAATGTATATATCGTCCGCGGGCGCCGCTGCCAGGGGAACCTCAGCGGGCATCATCGCCAGAGGAACATCAGCGGGCACCGCCGCCAGAGGGACGTCAGCGGGCATCGCCGCCGTCAGAGGAACGTCAGCAGGCACTGCCGCCACAGGAACATCAGCGGGCACCGCCGCCAGAGGAACGTCCACGGACATCACCGCCATCAGAGGAACGTCCGCGCTCACCGCCGCCAGAGAAACATCCGCGGGCACCGCCGCCAGAGGAACGTCAGCGGTCACTGCCGCCAGAGAAACATCCGCGGGCACCGCCGCCAGAGGAACGTCGGCGGGCATCACCGCCAGAGAAACGTCAGCGGGCACCGCCGCCAGAGGAACGTCAGCGGGCACCGCCGCCAGAGGAACGTCAGCGGGCATCACCGCCGTCAGAAGAACGTCAGCGGGCACCGCCGCCAGAGGAACGTCAGCGGGCATCACCGCCGCCAGAAGAACGTCAGCGGGCATCACCGCCGTCAGAAGAACGTCAGCGGGCACCTCCGCCAGAGGAACGTCAGCGGGCACCGCCGCCAGAGGAACGTCAGCGGGCATCACCGCCGCCAGAAGAACGTCAGCGGGCATCACCGCCATCAGAAGAACGTCAGTGGGCACCGCCGCCAGAGAAACGTCAGCGGGCACCGCCGCCAGAGGAACGTCAGCGGGCATCACCGCCGTCAGAAGAACGTCAGCGGGCACCGCCGCCAGAGGAACGTCAGCGGGCATCACCGCCGCCAGAGGAACGTCAGCGGGCATCACCGCCGTCAGAAGAACGTCAGCGGGCACCGCCGCCAGAGAAACGTCAGCGGGCTCCGCCGCCAGAGGAACGTCAGCGGGCATCACCGCCGTCAGAAGAACGTCAGCGGGCACCGCCGCCAGAGGAACGTCAGCGGGCATCACCGCCGCCAGAGGAACGTCAGCGGGCATCACAGCCGCCAGAGGAACGTCAGCGGTCACCGCCGCTACAGGAACGTCCGCGGGCACCGCCGCCGTCAGAGGAATGTCAGCGGTCACCGCCGCCAGAGGAACGTCAGCGGGCATCACCGCCGCCAGAGGAACATCAGCAGTCACCGCCGCCAGAGAAACGTCAGCGGTCACCGCCGCTACCTGAACGTCCGCGGGCACCTCCACCGTCAGAGGAACGTCAGCGGGCACCGCCGCCAGGGGGACGTCAGCGGGTGCCGCCGCCAGAGAAACGTCAGCGGGTGCCGCCGCCAGAGAAACGTCAGCGGGCACCGCCGCCAGAGGAACGTCAGCGGGCATCACTGCCGTCAGAAGAACGTCAGCGGGCATCACCGCCGCCAGAGGAACGTCAGCGGGCATCACCGCCGCCAGAGGAACGTCAGCGGGCATCACAGCCGCCAGAGGAACGTCAGCGGTCACCGCCGCTACAGGAACGTCCGCGGGCACCGCCGCCGTCAGAGGAATGTCAGCGGTCACCGCCGCCAGAGGAACATCAGCAGTCACCGCCGCCAGAGAAACGTCAGCGGTCACCGCCGCTACCTGAACGTCCGCGGGCACCTCCACCGTCAGAGGAACGTCAGCGGGCACCGCCGCCAGGAGAACGTCAGCGGTCACCGCCGCTACCTGAACGTCCGCGGGCACCTCCACCGTCAGAGGAACGTCAGCGGGCACCGCCGCCAGGAGAACGTCAGCGGGCACCGCCGCCAGGGGGACGTCAGCGGGTGCCGCCGCCAGAGAAACGTCAGCGGTCACCGCCGCCAGAGAAACGTCAGCGGGCACCGCCGCCGTCAGAGAAACGTGAGCGCGCCCCTGCGCGGCTGCCTTCCCCCGAAGGAACGCCTCCATCGCCGCTGCCAAGTGAGCGTCCATCTACACCAGATGAGCGTAAACGGTCGCCATCCATTGGGGCGCAGCGTGAGCGGTCGCTGCAGCATCGGGCACGGAGTGAGCGGTCGCCGCCGCATCAGGAACAGAGATAGCGGTCACCGCCGCTTCGGGAACAGAGATAGCGGTCACCGCTGCTTCGGGCACAGAGATAGCGGTCACCGCCGCTTCGGGAACAGAGTGAACGATCGGCGCCGCTTCGGGAACAGATTGAGCGGTCGCCGCCGCCTCGGGAACAGCGAGCGTCCACCGCCGCCAGACGAGCGTAAATGAACGCCATCCACTCGGGCATAGCATGAGTGGACGCCGCTGCATCGGGAACAGAGTGGGCGGGCATCGCCGCTTCGGAAAAAAACTTCACCGCTGGACCCATAAGTGCTGTCTGCATTCTGTCACGTTCGTGAGATGCTGAGAGATGAAGTCTGGGTCCAAGTGCAGGTAAGGAAAAGGGAAACAGCGACCTCAGGTGGCTGAGGGACACCCCACAGCCCAGATCATGACATATATATGTGCATTCATCTGTTCCAGGGGAAAAAACTGAACACTCTATTAGTGCCACTCAGTGGACATTTTAAAATTGAATATGTCACGAAACATACATGGCGGTACGTATTTCACATCTACATTTTCGTCATGAGATCAGGCTGGTAACGCTTGAAGTTGAGCTAGTGCAAGATGAGCAAAATTATATACACATTTTTCTTTTTTTAAGAAAATCATCTTTTTGCTAGACAAGAACTTTACTCTTTGACTGGGATTGTGTAGAGCCCATTGAAGCTGCATTGAAACTGCAATTTGGACCTTCAACCTGCTGATCCCCATTGAAGCCCACTATATGGAGAAAAACCCTGGAATGTTTTCCTCCAAAACCTTCATTTCTGTTCGACTGAAGAAAGAAAAACGTACATCTTGGATCATGAGTAAATTATCAGGGAATTTTTATTTTGGAAGTAAACTAATCCCTTAAAAGGTGTCTATTATCAAATAGCAAAAAGGAAAGAAATCTTCCATGACAACATAAATAGATTTTAATAACTTTTTACAGGTTAGATTGTTCCCTGAGGTCATGATTTCTATGTTATGAAAAGATATGCCGTGTTTGCTGTCTGGATGCTGCTGAGGGAGGTGAGCTCACCGGAGCACTGCATTTACTGAGCAAATAAGCAGCTAACTCTGATCTCAGCAAATATGAGGATTTACACTAGGGCGTATTTGAAGAACTGTGTGATTGTGCGCGTGTGAGTGTGCATGTGTTAGCACTTCATTGTAAGCCAAAGCAGGAGATCTGCAGTGAGCACATAATGCATCTAGGACATATTACACATTACACATACTTCAAAGACATTTAATAGATAATAGATGATATTTAGATCAGAGGGCAGATATGACTTTTCAATTAAATGAATGTATCTATCAAGCGCACCATTTGTTTATTTATTGTGAAGTGTTTCATAAGCACCTTTTCATGTGTTTTTTTTTTTTCCCCTCTATGCGAGACGCACCGGTCTACATGAAGACAGGAACTCATTCTCATAAAAGCATCCTCATGAATGCAGCAGCACCCTCATAACCTCATTTTACACGGCTTTAGTTAGATTAGGTGGTATTAGCAAGAAGCAACATCCAACACAAACACAACCAAAACAGAAGAGTGACATTGAGAATGGCATCAAGAGCCACTGCTTGCACTATACTGTATGTGAAGAGTTTGTTATCAACAACGACACATTTTGCAATTTTTTTTTCTTTTGTTTAGTTTAGTTTAGGTTAGTTATTTTGACAAAATCTGGATTCTGGATACGCTAAAAAATATTCATATTCATGTTATAGCTTATCTATAAATAGCTGTTATTAATCAGTAACACTTTATAACAAAGTCTCATTTATTACCATTATTCTTTTTTTTTTACCTTTGTTGGGGTTATTTAACAAAAATGTTCATGTTAGTTCATAGTGAATAAATTAATGTTAACTGATACAAACTTGATCATAAAAATTTATTAATAAATGTAGAGATTAGCATTAGCTAAAATGAATAAATGCTGCATTGTTCATGGTGACTAATGTTAACAAATTAAACCTTATTGAAAAGTTTTATCGGAAATTCTACAAATAAAATATAGTACAAGTTAAAAGTTTTTGAACAGTGAGATTTAGACGTTTCTGCTCACCAAGCCTGAATTTATTTGATCCAAAGCACAAAAAACAGTAAAATTATGGAGCGTTTTTACTAAAGTAAAGTAATTTTTTTTATTATTATTTTTATTTTCTATTTAAATTTATTCCTGTGATCAATAGCATCATTACTCCAGTCTTCAGTGTCACATGATGCTTCAGAAATCATTGTAATATGCTGATTTGCTGTTCAAGAAACATGTAGTATTATTATTATTATTATTATTATTATTATTATTATTATTATATCAATATTTAAAACTGTTGCGTACACCTTTTCCAAAGATCAGCATTTATCTGAAATAAAAATGTTTTGTAACATTATAACCTATATCATTTAAAAGCTTAATGTTTTGTTTTGTTTTGTTTTTTTGGGGGGGGGGGGGGGATATTATAGAAATTAATATTGTATTTAGCGAAGATGCTTTAAATTGATCAAAAGTGAGTGTAAAGCCATTTATAATGTTTCAAAAGATGTCTATTTCAAATAAATGCTGTTCTTCTGAACTTTCGATTTATTAAAGTAACCTGAAAAAAAATTACTCAGCTGTTTTCAACATAATAATAATAATACATGTTTATTGAGCAGCAAATCAGAATATTAGAATGATTTCTGAATGATCATGTGACTGGAGTAAAAAGGCTAAAAATTCAGCTTTGAAATAAATTACATCTTAAAATATATTCAAATAGAAAATGGTTATTTTACATAGTAAAAAAAATAATTCAAAATTTTAATGTTTTTACGCTGTACTTTGGATCAAATAAATGCAGACTTGGTGAGCAGAAGAGATTTCTTTAAAAAACATTAAATATCTTACTGTTCAAAAACATTTGACTGGCGGTGTATGAAATTCATACATTTAAAAATGTACACATTTTTATTAAACAATAATACACTAAAAACTTAAATAAAAAAATATAAATTATTTATAAATAATTATAAATAGAATAAAAAGTGAATTTAGGCTTCACAACATAATGTAGTGTGTGAAATACAGATATTCCTTTAAAGAATTTCTCTAAAGATAATATTTAACAGTTTTATTAAAGTATTGTTTTAATTATGATGAAAAAAACATTCAAAAAATTGTAAAAGGGATTAGGGAAAGCATACACAATTAAATAATAAATATTAATATATTTATATTTGAATATCAGCGGATATAGACCAAAAAGTCTTTAATAACTTTTATTTAAAATAACTCTAATAATTAGCCACACTGCAATCAATTAATCAATAAATTATTCAGTCTTACTCAGTATTTTTGTCTTTTGTTTTCCACTACAATTATCTGCCTTTTTTACTAATTTAAACTTGTTAAATCATTTTGTTTCCCAAGTTAATTATAGAAAAACAAGAGAAAAATAGCCCTATTAAGAAAACATTTGTTTGTAGTGCATTAGCTAATATGGACACTAATTGTCCGTGTCTATCACTGTGCAGGGAGAAAACAGCATGAATTTGTTTCCTGTATGCATATATGTGACCCTGGACCACAAAACCAGTCTTAAGTCGTTGGGGTATATTTGTAGCAATAGCCAAAAATACATTGTATGGGTCAAAATTATTGATTTTTATGCCAAAAATCATTAGTAAATTAAGTAAACATCATGTTCCATGAAGATTTTTTGTAAAATTCCTACTGTAAACATATCAAAATGTAATTTTTGATTAGTAATATGCATTGTTAAGTACTTAATTTGGACAACTTTAAAGGTGATTTTCTCAGATTTGATTTATTTGCACCCTCAGATTCCAGATTTTCAAATATATGTATCTCAGCCAAATATTGCCCTATCCTAACAAACCATACACCAATAAAAAGCTTATTTACTCAGTACTCAGTTTTGTAAAATTTAACCTTATGACTGTTTTTTTCACATATAGGGTCATCAGGAGTTCATGGTTCATACCTCAGGATGTGCACTACAGTGCGGGCAGGTAGGGCAAATGCTGTGCACACTATCCACAGATTAACTGATCTCAGTCATTGCCTAGCAACACAACACTATCTATTCACAGCCATGGGAGTCACCCGAGTTAGTCCAACTCTAAAGCTGAAGAGGACATGCTCTTAAAAAGCCAGAAGATAAATGACAGTAAGTCAGAAACAAACAGCAATGGAAGCACAGACAGACAAAAATAAAGAAGACGAATGCCATTTTATGGATGCGGTAAAGAAATAAAAAAAGGTAACTTCCCCTGTCAGTGAGATTGGTCTACTCAACTTGCACTAAATGACCTCATACAACCTGGTAGGCGATGCCAAAGAGAGCACTGTTGTACATTTACTGACATCAGGGTGCGTGGGGCTGTTATGGATCCCTCTGTTGGGATTACAGTGAGTAATGCTGGTGGGTTTTATTGCCACTTGGAAATGGTACAACTGTTGGGGGAGGCTGAGATTATGGGGGTAAAATATGAGCGAGTGCTATGTTTTTTCTCTCTGGTTTCTCTTAATGCTTTGGCCCTTTCATGGTGGATGTTTTTAGATGGATGATTATGAAAGCAAAGTAAACGTAAATCATACTGTTCATTAGGGATGCACGATATTTATCGGACAGATAAATTATCGACCGATATGGGTAAAAATTACGTCATTTTTATTGCTCCGATAAATAAATGAAATCCGATCCGATAAAGTACTCTTGCTGGTAAATCAACCAATCAGTCTGGTTTATCTGAGATTCATCTGCTTTCCGAGTGCAAGTGACTGCAGCTGTAAACCGCAGTGACTCTCGGACTTTGACGCGTGTAATACGTCATCATCTGTGTCGTCATCATCGTCTTCGCCGGTCTGGAAGTTTTTCGCGGTGGCAGAGGAGGACGATGCTATTGCTATTTGCAACACATGTTTAGCAGGGATTCTGAGAGGAGGTAAAAAGCCGTCAAGTTTTAACACAACAAATCTCACTTCAGAGGTCGTCATCGCGGTGAATCTGTTTTAGGGGCCGTTCACATGTCGCGCCTAAAAATGCGTGGAAAACGCTAGACGCGCCACTTTCTCTTTCTTTCCAAACCGCTCTGTAGCTTGCTCTGCCATTGCGTCTGCCGTTGCTAAGCAACCATGACCTGCGCTCTCCATAAAGACGCGGAAGTTTCAGCAAATGATAAATGGATTTTCAGCATTAAAAATCGCTTGCAGTAGCTCTGTCATTAAATTTATTTAAAAATGGTTATTCCTGTACAGCTATGATAAGCTGTTTCTCCACCTTGGCAGTGCTTTCAATGTTATTAAGGGAACGGGTGAAGCTGATTGGTTGGTTCATGTCATATGACCTGCGTTGGGCTTGCGGCATTCTGAAAAGTTGATGTTTTTATCTCGATTCTGATGTTTTATTCCCCGCCTTGTACGATTTGGTTGCTGCACACATTCATAATATGATCAATAAGAAGCTTTAACGGACATTTGGACATCTGACGTTCCTCCATGATGCACTTTTCATTTTTTCCAGGTTGACAAATGTCAAAGCATTTTATTTATTTAGAATTGTGGTGCCTTACACAAAAAAATTAAAACATTTTTGAAGAGTCAGGACTGATGTTTCCTATGATTGTTTGACCCAGATATATACAGTAATATACATTTCATTAGTTTATCTCAGATTTTGTATTCTCCTGGGTGCACAAAATTATCATATAAAAATATGAATGTATCGGTATCGGCTACAAAAAGGACTTAATTATCGGTTATCTGTAAAAAAAATTCATATCGTGCATCCCTACTCTTCATATTACTCTATATTAGACCACTATCCTCACACGGTTTGGGAAAATTCTAAATGTGACCCTGGAGCACAAAACCAGTCATAAGGGTCTGTTTTTTTTTTCTGATTTTTACTGATGTATGGTTTGTTAGGATAGGACAATATTTGGCTGAGATACATCTATTTAAAAAAAACTCTTGAGGGTGCAAAAAATCTAAATATTGAGGAAAATCGCCTTTCAAGTTGTCCAAATGAAATTCTTAGCAATGCATATTACTAATCAAAAATTAACTTGTGATACATTTACAGTAGGAAATTTGCTAAATATCTTCATGAAACATGATTGTTACTTAATATCATAATGATTTTTGGCATAAAAGAAAAATTGGTAATTTTGACCCATACTATGTATTGTTGGCTATTGCTACAAATATACCCATGTGATTATAACTGGTTTTGTGGTCCAGGGTCACAAATCAATAATGGCTATAAAAAAAAAAAATCAATTTGGCTGTTTTTACAAACCCACTTGTTATTGTTGCTATGTCTGACAAGCCATGTTTCTCTTACGCCACACATCACGTTCTTACGCAGTGAAAAAAAATACATCGGGGAGCAGAGGAAACTGTTAACGTTATTCACTATACCATTCAAAAGCTTGGAGTCACTATAATTTTTTATTATTTTTAAAAATAAATTATAGAAATTAATAGTTTTATTTAGCAAGGATGCTTTAAATTGTTCAAAAGTGATGATAAAGACTTATAATGTTACAAAATATTTCTATTTCAGATAAATGCTGTTCTTCTGAACTTTCTATTCATCAAAGAAACCTGAAAAAAACTCTACTCAGCTGTTTTAAACATAATAATAATAATATTAAATGTTTTTTGAACAACAAATCAGACTTTTAGAATGATTTCTGGGATCATGTGGACTGAAGTAATACTGCAAAAAAGTCATCAAAGAAATAAATTGCATTTTAAAATATATTTAAATAGAAAACAAATATTTTAAATAGTAAAACTATTTCAAAATTCTACTGTTTTTGCTGTATTTTGGATTAAATAAATGCAGCCTTGGTTAAAAAACCCCAAATATCTTACTGTTCAAAGACTTTTGACTGGTAGTGTATACACAATCATTTAAAAGTTTATGGTTAGTACGATTTTAAAGTGTATTTATTTGTTTATTTTAGCTAGTTATTTAGTTATCAATCAAGATTCTTTTGTGAAAAGTTTAAAAGAACAGAAATGCATTGAAATAGAAATCTGTAAGTGTCTTTACTCTCACTTTTAATCAATTTAATGCATACTTGCTGAATAAAAGTATGAATTTCTTTTTTTAAAAAAATCTTACTGACCCTAAACCTTGAATCAAGTGTATAAAATACAATTCTTCAGGTTTTTTTTTTTTTATTCAACCTTTGTCCTGTCCAAACACATACATTTCAGGGCTTTTTAAACTTGTCGAGCAACGATTTAAAGTTAAATATGATTAGAGTTAAATATAAATTTTAATTATAAATATATAAATTATTATATTATATTATTAAATTAATACATAATACAATTAAATTATAATATACATTTTAGAATTTACAAATTTAACTGTAACCTAAAAGGCATTAATAATTTAATTCTGCGTTTAAAAAGCTCACAACCTTGCCATCCTGTAGCCTCCAACTGACAAAATCCAGTTTTGCAAATATCTCCTCAGGGCAAAGCAGCTGCAGTACATTTCAGCTCATTGTTTAGGCCACTGAAATACTATGAATGTCATAAATTATAAATGCAGATCAAGAAAAAAATAAACAGGGCTAGTCATTATGATGATAAAAATAAGTAGAGTATATATATAGACCTGGTGTGTTGCTTTAATTTTTAAAATAGTCATTTGGCAGGCCAAATCAGCCTTATGCTCTGTCTCTGTCCTAGTAACTAATGATTGTGTGTTAATATTTAATATCGGCCTAATCATTTTCCTCGCTTAGCTCTTTAGGTGTAGGTAGATCCATTTCGAAACCATTTCCTTTGAGGAATACTGACTTAATAGATTAATACTGACTTTATAGCTTTGTTTGAGATCCTTCCCCAAAATAATATCAATTGTGGCCATGTATGTGGGGCACCATGTGTGAGTTTTAAATCAAGACCCAGAGCTGATTCTATAAGCAGGTTGTAGCTAACTAGGTTGCTCTCCAACATAAAAGGGTTTTGTTTTTCAAATGTTAAATAGGGTAATTTTGCTGTACATGAGAACATCAGAAAATGCATGCAAACAAACATTTTATGTCTAAAGGCAATTGTGAATGTTTGGACATGAACTTACTTGCGTGTCGGAAACAAATGCATGGGGTATGTAGGCGTCCTTTTACTTGGCTGCCCTTCTTGCAGTTTTAGGGCCTCGGGATTGTAGAGGATAATCTGTCAAATGTGTCCTCACAAAAAAAGTGGTTGCTTTTCAGAATGTTTATTAACAGCATATGGTAAGTATTGCAGTAACACATGTTTAATTAATTCAACTGAAAATGAAAAGAATACTAAAAAGAAACGCTGTGCAAAAATCACGCCTTTCCTCCACTAATGGTTTGCCAAGTGTAATTTATTAATTAATCTGTCCCATGGAGATTGTTTCCAAGGCAACTGAGGACATTTAAATTTCAACTGAGTCCTGTAAGTTACATAAGAGTTTGGGAATGTTTACTAACAGGTTTGTTGCCAGATAAGCATGTGAGAAGTAAATTCACGGTTGATTCATACAGATCCATATAAGATCCAAGTGCCCTTCAAAAATGATTTACAAATTGTGCCAGAAACAATTTGGTAGTGAAGCCATGTGGTGGCTTCCACTATTTGCAGGATCGTTTTTGGAAATACTAGAGCTGAGAATACAGATGGAGCCACGGAATGAAGAAAATCTAGCGGAAACGAAGCTGGCCACCCTGACATGACCTGGTTGCAGTCACACAGCTCTGCCTGCAACCAGAACACCAGAAAAAGAGATGCAGCTCTAACAGGGCAAGCAGAAAGAACATCATATCTTCTTGGCTAAAGTGGCGCTGATTCCCTTTTGGTTTTGATTAAATTACAACTGACCCCAAAAGACAGAAAATGCTGGGGATATTCATACTGAAGGAAAGGCACTTAGTAGTAACTAAGAAACAAGCACGTTTAACTCAAGCCATCCTAGGTGTATGTGACTTTCTTCTTTCAGATGAATACAATTGAAGTTATATGACAAAATGTCCTGCCTTTTTCAAGCTTTAAAATTGCAGTGAATGGGTGTCGAAATTTTGAAGTCCAAAAAAGTGCATCCATCCATCATAAAAAGTACTCCACAGGGCATCAGGGGGTTATTAAAGGCTCTCTGAAGCAAGTCAATGCGTTTTTTGTAAGAGAAATATCCATATTCAAAACTTTATAAACCATAGTCTCAAGTTTCCGCTAACTGTTGTACACGTTCATGAGACAGTGGCGTTCCAGCAGATGACATAGAATGTAGGGTTCAGCATAAGTGCCTGTGAGAATATGCTAGTCTCGTGAGAACCAAGTTTTGTTTAAATCTAGGAAAACCAGACCACTCTTGGCTTGTTTCAAAATCCTCCAACATTTTTCTTTACGATCCTTGTTTTGTACTTCTAATTCAGACAGGTGTTATGTTTTGCTCTCTCCTCTGCACTTCTGCATTTGCCACTTCTTACCGAAACTGAATCCGCTGAAACATCACTCTCTTGTGAACACTCGTACAACAGTTAGCAGAAGCTAGAGATTACGGTTTATAAAGTTTTAAAAATCTATGCTTTTCTTACAAAAATGCATCGATTCATTTCAGGAGGCATTTATTATTTATTTAATTTTGCTTCAAAATCTCCACTACCATTCACTGTCATTTGTCTGAAAGATGAAAGTCATATAGACCTAGGATGTCTTGAGGATGAGTAAATCATGGGGTAATTTTCATTTTTGTGTGACCTATCCCTTTGATGTGTTTGCTTTGATGGAATAGATGTGCTACGCTGCTGAAATTACCATTAGCAGATCTATACAGGTGGAGCTGGGGAAGGTAGAGGGTTTCTGAAAGCGTGCTGCAAACTGCTACAGCGAACACTGGTCTACTACAAATAACAAATGATAAATAAAAACAGAAATATAATACAACTTTATAAACAGTAATGCTAAACAAAACTTGGTTCTCACATGGATTTACATGGACTAGTATATTCTCATCGGGGGTTACTCTACGCCTACATCTTACGTCATCTTCTGGTATGTCAGTGGCCTTTATTAACCCCCCGGAGCCGTGTGGAGTACTTTTTATGATGAATGGATGCACTTAATTTTGCTTCAAAATCTCGACCACCATTCATTGTCATTCGTCTGGAAGAAGAAAGTCAAACACACTTGAGGGTAAGTAAATCATGGGGTAATTTTAATTTTTGGTTGAACTCTGACTTTAATGTGTTTGGTTGTGATGGAATAGATTGGCTGCGCTGCTGCTGCTGAAATTACCTGTAGCAGATCTATACAGGTGGAGCTGGGGAAGGTGAAGGGTTTCTGGAAATGTGCTGCAAACTGCTACAGCGAACACTGGTCTACTGCAAATATTAAATGACATAATAAAACTTTATAAAGTGCAATCTCTTTCACTGACTGTCATATGTCTGTTTATGATAGAGTGGCGTTCCAGCAGATGACGTAGGATGTAGGTGAATGCGGTGATGAAAACGGAAGTGCAAAGAAGAGAGCAAAACAAAATACCAGTCACCAATTAGAAGTACAAAACGAAGATTTGTAAAGAAAAATGTCAGAGGATTTCAATGTAAGCCAAGGAGACTGGTTTTCCTTTGCAAATAAACTTGGTTCGTGCGAGACTAGCATATTCTGAATTTTAAAGTTTTAAATATAGATATTTTTCTCACAAAAACGCATCAGTTAAATTCGCACACGTATGTCTGCAAGATGTCTGTTAAAGATCTCTTGATCTGGAAAGCATCTGCTGTGTACAGAGGTCTGGCAGACGTCTGTAAGATGTCAGTTTTACATACATTCTAAGTCATAAACATCTTAAAGACATCTAATAGACATCTATTTGACATCTGATAGGAAATGTCAAATAGACGTCTCCGAGATGTACCTGTGCTATCAGGATATTAACCACTTGGTCTCGTGTGGAATACCTTTTATGATGGATGGATGGATGCACTTTATTGGACTTCAAAATCTCAACACCCATTTACTGTCATTATAAAGCTTGGAAGAGCCCGGTTCAAAAATAATCTGATCAGATTTTGGCCATCGAATCTTGAAAATGGGTTGTTTCAAAAGAACAACTAATCCAATCCAATTTTGCTTTGAAAAAAAAAAGGGCACAAAAGAAAGATGGGTTACCTGATTCTGCATAGCAAAACATGTGATTTTTTTTTTTTTTTTAACTACTGGACATTTTTAATATAACTGATTTAATTTGTCTGAAAACAGAAAGTCATATACACTTAGGATGGCTTGAGGGTGAGTAAATCATGGGATAATTTACATTTTTGGATGAACTATCTCTTTAAGAGAAAAAAACAAGCTAGCGAGCTTCTTGTACCACAAAATCAACAGAAGCTGTCGTCTGAATCATACAGCTGATCTAAAGCTCTCTGTGTAACTTCACACCACATGACAGGTGCACATGGTCAACAGGTGTCATTACAGTCACTTAGTCAATATGCAACATTTTCTGGGTTTCAAAAGATCTTAGTAATGAGAATCAGACATTTTAACAATTCAGGCTGGAGAAGGAAATTTTTAAAAGCCCCAATATACTCAAAACGAAGTTCCTTTTCGTTCTTCGTTTAGGGGTTTAGGGGTTGAGTGGAAGCAAGCTGTTTTCTGGTAATGTGTGAGACTTCCGGCTCATAAGCCACCATAGGGAAATAACGAGAAGAATAACGAAGTGCAGTAAATGGTAAAACCGTTTGCACTACAAACTTATGTGTTCATAATTAAGATGATACATTAAAATAATATGGTAAATTCAAATTCAAAACGTTAAGAAATACTTTGATGTAAACTACATCAAATAACACTGTTCTGCAGCCAGGTTGTTATAAATGCTATGTGATTTATCAGGCAAAAGCTACAGGAAACGACTTCATGACATGGGTGTCACTAACCATACTAAAGTCAAAATGAAACAATTACATTTTGAGATTTGATTTGCAAGGTCTGGCATTTTCAAACCTAGTTTTAAAAGCAGATCTCCCAGCATCTGACTGTTGTTCATGTAAGACTGACTTTATCTGTAAACATCAGTAAAGGTCTGCTTATTCAATAAGAGCCCAGATGGGCCGGTTGTTTATCCAGGCAGCTGAAATGTAATTGTGTTACTATGTCTAATGGCTCACTTCATACGGAGCGTCACATGCTTAGAAACGAAGCAAGCCGGCGGACAGGCAAGGGAGTGGCAAGCTAGACCTTCATAGTGGTCTAAAGCAGAAATAACCTCTATCACCTCTATTTGAACATTCCTCAGCTAATGAGACTCAAGGTTGGTGACCGTGGAGAAACATATTGTGCATAAACAAAGGAACAACACGGCTTTAATTGTCAGCAGCGTGAGGTTTGTTTGTGTGACTCATCAAAGCCAAAGTGAAGAGCATCAATGCAGATCTTTGATAAACAAACAGCTCTTTAGAAGTCCACATCTGAACCTTTGAAGAGGGAGACACAATGCTGATGAAAGAAAAAGAGACAGACAGGTGTCCCCTGATCAAAGTGGACACCCACAAAATCTCCTCCGTCCTCTATCGTCTCTCTCGCCGTCTCTGACAAATCTATTACGTTATGTAACCGAAATGAAAATAAATCAGAAGTCTACTGTCCTTCATTGAGTCACAGCTCTGAATCTGCCTCATGAGAACACTCTATATAAACACTTGAAACAAGAAATCAAATATCAAATAATTCCAACAATGACTGTATGATTTTAAGATCCATCTTTTCACACTGAGGGACTCTTATGTAACTATTACAGAAGGTTTAAACACTTGCTGATGCTCCAGAAGGAAAAACTATACAGGTGTGTAAACTTTTGAACAGAATGAAGATGTGTACATTTTTCTTATTTTGCCTAAATATCTTTTTTTTTTTTTCATTTAGTACTGCCTTTCAGAAGCTACAGAAGATACTTACATTTCCCAGAAGACAAAATAAGTCAAATTTACCCTGATCTTCAAATTCAAAAGTTTTCACCCCCAGCTCTTAATGCATCAGTGTGAAAAGATTGATCTCACAATCATACAGTCATTGTTGAAAAGAGTTTAAGTACACAAAAATGCTGAAAAACCAAAGAATTGTGGGACCTGAAGGATTTTTCTGAAGAACAGAAGGCAGTTTAACTGTTCAGGACAAACAAGGGACTCATGAACAACTATCACTTTAAAAAAAACAAACAGCTGTGGATTATTCAGGTTACAACACAGTATTAAGAATCAAGTGTATGCAAACTTTTGAAAAGGGTAATTTTTAAAAATTCAACTATTATTTTCTCATGTAGACTCTATGTAAACATCTTTTATGTGAAAAATCTTATTCAGGTAAGTACTAAATACAAAATAACATGCATTTTATATCATGGTAAAATTAACATTTTGCAGATTCTGTAAGGTGTGTGTAAACTTTTGACTTTTTATCTGTATGTACTCTTACCTTTGAATGAAAGGACAATAAAGATAAAATTAGCATAAAATGTCATCTTCTAAGGTCTTCTTCTTTCTGTCAGGTCAACAGCCTTCATGGTGGAGAAACAGAAGAGATTCTTGCAGATGTTAGCTAAAAACATTTAGCCATAGATGTTTTAAACTAGTTACCAAAATAACAGCACATTAAGTTTAGTAGCTACTATATCGCCCCCCCCTAAGTACTGGAGTAATGACAAAGCAACAGGATTGTGCACTTGTAATGCATTTCTACTTCCAAACACTATGTTTATGCCCAAATATAAAGGAAAAACACACATAACTGGACTGTGTCAAACCCTATGACATTTGATGGCATTTATAAAATACAGTTTTAAGACTCCAGTTCTGCTTCTCCAGTCAGGACACACACGATACGGCTGACTGTTTCAGCTCTTGATTGCAGACAGATGTCTGCATCTCGAAGCTCTCAACAGCAGATGTGCCTCGTCTGGCAGACACCAGCAGAGAAAGCTCAGGATCACAGATCCTACGCTATAAAGATCTCAGCATCTCATTGCGAGATAAATGTCCCGTACGACAAAGAACTTGTCTGGATTACACAGCGAAACAGTTGTGGCTAAACAGCACAAACTTAATTTCTGGATGACAATGGATGAATCTAAAATGGAATAAGACAATATCCGCTTGAGACTGAATCACTGTCTTGCATAAGCAGCGATCTCCCTCTGGCACTCTTGAGTATGTGTCATAGACATACTGAGAAAACACATACTTAAATCTACTCGTCCACCTCTCTCTCTATTTATAAAAGAGTTGCTTTTTTAATTTTTATTCAGAAACAAGCCTCAATCTGAGGTTAAGGAACACGTATTAAGTCTTACTTCGGATTACACGCTCTCAAGCATCATTCCCAATCATGGAAGACTTTGATAGTGACAGATGGCCTCGCACCCCAGCTGCAGACGCAGCATATAAACAAGAGGAGCTCGCTGGGCCGCAGCAGGTGGAGAGAGAGGTGTGATCTATCATGGCGGCCTGGCAGTCCGATGCCCTGCCGAGGTACTCGCACACATCTGTCACAGCGCGGGAACACCGCGGCAGCTCTTGGACTCGGCAGACCCAGAGCGCCAACCAACACCTGTCTGTCTGCTGGAGGGAACTTCTGTCACCTGTCTTCAGACCTGTGAAACTTAGGTTATAGATGGGAACAGTTTACCCAAAAGCGCTTGATTCTTAATCCTTTTTTTGTGTTTAGTGATAGAGTCCCTGATCAGTTAAAGGAACCGTATGTAGGATTGCGGCCAAAACTGGTACTGCAATCACTTTCAAAATACTGTAGAACGGTGTATCCCCTCCCGCTCCCCCCTGACTCGAGGTTGCCAGCTAAGCTGCAGGAGTAGGCTGCTAGTGCTACAAGGAGCTTCCAATGGCAAGTGACGAGTCCTACACAGTAATTTGTTTTTCTTCTGTTAATTATGTTTATGCTTCACAAGAGATGTTTTGCGAACTAATTATGTATCGCAAAAATTTACAGATGGCGATTAGCCAAATATTTCGTAAAGATGTACTGTAACACCACATTTCAGTCGGAACATAGGTTGTTTTCATACCCTGCTAGTGGTGCGATATAAAGCTTTTTATGAACGCATTTTGCACGACCAACCGTGGGAAATCCACTGTGTACGGAAGCAAAGTTATCCAAACATAGATGAATCTTACTTGTCCAGGAGAAAATTACCAACGATGGCGTCTATCTTCAAATTCTTCTCCGTTTTCAGCCGTCTTCATCTTTCAAAGGCATATCCTATACAAATCCTATTTTTATTTCGGACTTTGTCACGACGTATTTCGGATTCATAACGAGGTCTTTTACGTTTCGTAACGTTATACATGTTTTATCCAACACGTTCGTATAGTTGCAGCTGTAACAGAGCTGGCAACCCGGATGACGAAACTCTACTGATTTCGTGATTGGTAGATAGCTGGAGGGTAGCGCCTCAGACCAAAACACAAAATGACAACAATAACATCAGTTGAGGGCTGCAACTCTCACTTTTAAATGACAATATCCTGGCCGGACCACTGTTGTCAGTGATATAAGTATTTGAAATGAACATGATTTCTTAATGTCTAGTGACATGTCAGGGCCATTTTATGATTAACTGACATAAATTTCTTACATACGGTTCCTTTAAACTCCCCACTGTTCTTCAGGTCCCACAAATTCTTTGGGATTTTTTTTTTTTTTAAGCATTTTTGTGTATTTGAACCCTTTCCAACAATGACTGTATGATTTGGAGATCCATCTTTTCACACTGAGGACAACTGAGGGACTCATATGCAACTATTACAGAAGGTTCAAGTTCTCACTGATGCACAGAAGGAAACACGATGCAATAAGAGCTGAAGAGTGAAAACTTTTTGAATGTAAAGAGTAAATTTAACTTATTTAGTCTTCTGGGAAGTATCTTCTGTTGCTTCTGAAGGGCAGTACCAAATAAAAAAATTTTATTTAGGCAAACTAAGAAAAATGTAGACATTTTCAGTCTGTTCAAAAGTTTACACCCCTGGCTCTTAATGCATTGTGTTTCCTTCTGGAGCAGTGTATGAACCTTTTGTAATAGTTGTATATGAGTCCTCAGCATGAAAAGATGGATCTCAAAATCATACAGTCACTGCTGGAAAGGGTTCAAATACACAAAATTGCTGAAAAACCAAAGAATTTGTGGGATTTGAACAACAGCGGGCAGTTTAACTGTTCAGGACAAACAAGGGACTCATGAACAACTATCACTAAACACAAAAAAAACCCAGCTGTGGATTATTCAGGTTACAACACAGTATTAAGAATCAAGTTTATGTACACTTTTAAAAGGGGTAAATTTTATCAATTCAACTATTATTTTTTCTTGTGGACTATATATAAACATCTTTTATGTGAAATACCTTATTCAGGTCAGTACTAAAAAATAGCATGTATTTTATATGATCCCTCTTATTTTGGTAAAATAATTAACATTTTGCAGATTCTGCAAGGTGTATGTAAACTTTTGACCTCATCTATATATTAAAAATGTCTTGGCTCTTCCAAGCTTTATAATTTACAATTGCAGTGAATGGCTGTTAAGGTTTTGATGTCCAATAAAGTGCATCCAACCATCATAAAAAGTGTTCCACACAGCTCTGGAGGGTTAATACAGGCCTTCTGAAGTAAACTGATGCGTTTGTGAAACAAACATCCATATTTAATAGTTTATAAACCGCAATCTCTAGCTTCGGCTAACTGTCGTACTTACATTTATGAAAAAATTATGTCCAGCGCATGACGTAGGACTTAGGTAATTTTCATTTTTGAGTGAACTATGCCTTTAAGATGTATTGCATCCTGTATGTGGTCATGTAGCTGCGTGTATTTAAAGGTTGAGTCATGGGGGTGTCTACAACCAAGAGTGATCTGCTTCACTGAAAATGACCAAAAGATCTCAGCTGTGAAAATGGTGAAATTAATTCAGCACTACAAGCATGAGACATTCCCACTCACCACTATTAGCTGATTAAGCCATGGCACTCTGTTTCTCTCTCTCTGTCTCCGTGTGTGTGTGTGTGTGTGTGTACCTGGTATTCATCACGTTGTGGGGACCAAATGTCCCCACAAGGATAGGAATACCAGCAGATTTTGACCTTGTGGGGACATTTCTCAGGTCCCCATGAGGAAACAGGCTTATAAATCATGCACAATGAGTTTTTTTGATGAAGTAAAAGTGTGCACAGTCTCCTGTGAGGGCTAGGTTTAGGTGTAGGGTAGGTGTAGGGCAATAGAAAGTACGGTTTGTACAGTATAAAAACCATTACGCATATGGAATGTCCCCATAAAACATGTAAACCCAACATGTGTGTGTGTGTGTGTGTGTGTGTGTGTGTGTGTGTGTGTGTATGTATTGTGTGTATTATTGTATATTGAGACAGTTCCTCAAGGTTGCATCGTTAGTTTGTTCTGCTCAGCTGACCATGACAGCTTGACCTGATACACTCATACGAAAACATCACTTGCCCTGCTCTCTCACTTTCCTTGTAATATATAGTACAACGATTAAAAAAGCTTCCTTAATATACCCATTGGCACTCAAGCCACTGTAAATTTTAAAAACGGTACACTAAATAATGTTTATATCAGAAATCAGAAGTATGGAGATCATGCTTGAATATGTATGATGTGCACAAAAGCATGAAGCTGTAGGGATGTTTTTTGCTTGAGTAATTCTGTACGTCTCTTAATTCTATCATGCACATGGACTTTGACAGACTGGAGAGAAATGCTGCCTAATGTGAAGGAGGACATGGACGGAGCAGGCTATGAATCACACACACACACATCCTGAATACACACACACACACACACACACACACACACACACACACACACACACACACACACACACACACACACACTTAATTTTATAGGGGTAAAATACGTTTTTCACTAATTTAACACTCAACTGTGTCTGTGACACATTCTGGCATAAGCCTAAACGAAATAAAATGGATGTACTAGCCCCCTCTGGGGGTCACAGCAGGCCCGTAGCCAGGGGGGGTTCGGGTGGTTCGAACGAACCACCCCATATTGCCAAAGGTCCATAATTTAAATACATTTTTTTTTTTTATAAATGAGTGTTCTTTTAAATAACGACATTGAATTAGTGTAAAAGCTTTATTTATTAAAGATGTCATAAATTTGGGCAAGGAAAGACAAGAATCGCATTATGGATTAAATGCGATAGTCATTTAAAGCATGCCACACGGACCGTTTATACTGTATCCGCTCAGATCACAGCAGCGGAGCGCAAATTCACTAAAGCAGACGCGTTTACTAGCGAGCACTAAACAGCGCTGTAAGATCCACAATGAAGCGCTTGAATTTAATAAAAGAACACAAATGACTTTGCGACTTAAACAGGCGAAACAGCGCTGACAAACAGGAGAAACACTGTGCGCGACGATACAGTCAGAATCATTTACCATGTAGCCTTTTTATTTTACACTAACTGTACCATGGTATTGCGGTAGAAATGCGGAATATTATATTAATGTAGACATGTATTAACTGTAAAGAAGTAATGTAATATAAGTATAGTATCTATAGCATTTGTGCATTTATACTAAATTTATTTAGACCACTGTTCTTTATACAAATACATAGAAAATATGTGGGCTAGTTAATTTTTATACCATGGTGTTAAGGTGCTATAGGCCTATGTGTGTGTTTTTACTGGTTATCATGTATGCTACTAGCAAGGGTTCATTTTAATAACTCAAACAGTCAGAATAATTACATTTCACCATAAAAAAATGAGCTTTGTTACAATTTTTACAGATGTTATTGTTTTTTATGAACATTATCTGAGCTGTAAATCATGATAGAGGTTTAATATTTTACTAGACATTGCTTTATCCCACGCATTCAATATTAATTCTATTTCTGCAGGTCTTAAAAAAGGAAACAAAAAGCCTTAATTTTGATTTTAAAAATCCTGCAGATACCATGTGGGCCTATATAGTTAAACAAAATTCCTTTCTTGATATTTGTGTTTTGAAAAGGAGGGCACTGCATAGGGCCCAGAGGTTGAAAGGGGCCCAGAAAACTCAGTGCAGGGGTGTAGCATGGGTCAAGGAAGAACACGGTACTTTCTGACTAGAGGCAGTTCTGGACCCTTTTTAGATTGTCATCAACTTTTTTATTTTTCTTGTTCAATTTGCACAGTGAACATAGTTGTAGCTCTTATTTTTGAACTCTCAAAATGCACCAAATTAATGGATTTACCTGTAAAATGTATAAAATTTTCTCCAGGGGGGCATGCCCCCGGACCCCCCTAGAGGGATGCACATTCACCCACCATTGTCTCTCGAAATCTTACATGACCATGCTGTGGGCCCTCAAGCAACACCATTACCCCCTGATGTTTTGGCTCAAGCCATGTTTTTTATTTAAATCCTACAAACACAAACTCAATTAGAAGTGTGTCAGTATAAAGGATCTGTGCATTTTTTGCATTAACAATGTCAGTTGTGGCTCTTTATTAATTGCTTTAGGTATTTGTGTATATTTACTGAATAAGGTTGTACATGATCTTGGTAAGTTTGACCTCATTGTAGTAAATATGTTTGGTGCATCAAAAATCATGCTTATTAAGATACCAACAGACATGCTAATCCAGCACAAACATGCATGAGAAGTCACCAAAATGAAGTAGGCGGTTTGAACCTCATAATTAAATACAAAATGGGTGGGAACTGAAAAAGGTCCACTTTTTGAAAAAAAGAACCCCCCCCCTTCTGCTAGGCTGGCTACGGGCCTGCACAGTGTTCATTACAAGCATTTCAAATACACTCGTACTATTTAATTCTACATTTTAATATTTGTCCGACAGTATTTTTAGTTTATTAAGTGTCCACACATTAATTTGAAACCATAAAGGCCCCACTTTGGAGGTTTCATCCATGTCACCTTCATCTATGCTTTAAATGTTTGTGGTCCGAAACATTGACAAAAGCTTTAAGAAGGCCACAACTTTAAAATGGCTTTTGATGTATTTGCATCTATATTAATAGATTTTTTTTTTTTTTTTTTTACTTTTTTTTCTCCTCAGATTTTTGTTGAATTGAACGTCCTGTCAACTTACAACCGATTAGAAAAAACATCGTTATATTACTTTTTAAGAACTTACTTTTCGTCCGTTTGAAGTACAGGAATGCATGTTTAGTAGGCTACTAGCACATCCGTCATGTTGCCACTGTCCTTGTGTCATCATTGGAAATCAAACTTTTACTTCACTCCGCAGCAATAATTCAGTTGTAACAGAGGAAAAATTGTCTAATGGCGCCATCTTGTGATGACACTTCATAGAACATTACATTTCCTAGCTTTAGAATGTACTCTGTTGGTGAGATTTTAAAGGTAGCATTCACCGAATAGCACATTTCCGTTTAGAATAATAATATGGCTTCAGAGTACTTAGAATATGCGAGATTTCAAAAAACATACAAAGTCATATGAGTTTGGAACAACATAATGGTGAGTAAATGATGACTGTGTTTTTAAAAATCGTTTTAAGTTGCTTTGTTGCATTACAGAGATTTTTTTATGACAAGTGACACTTCCAATGTGACCCTGGACCACAAGGTTTTTTTTCGAAATTGAGATTTCGAAACGCTGTAATATATAAGCTTTCCATTGATGTATGGTTTGTTAGGATATGACAACATTTATAAGAATATATGACAAATAAACTATTTGAAAATCAGGAATGTGAGGGTGCAAAAAAAATCTAAATATTGAGAAAACTGCCTTTAAAGTTGTGCAAATAATATTCTTAGCAATGCATATTACTAATCAAAAAATAAGCTTTGATATATTTCTGATAGGAAATTTACTAAATATCTTCATGGAACATGGTCTTTATTTAATCTCCTAATGATATTTGACATAAAAGAAAAATGTATAATTTTGACCCATACATTGTATTTTTGGCTATTGCTACAAATATAATTGTGCTACTTAAGACTGGTTTTGTGGTCCAGGGTCACATATATGCCACCATCAAGCACTGTGATACAGAGTTTTCTCATTTATGCTAAGGCTGGATTTACTATTAAAAGAAAAGAAAACATCCAATTGATCAAAAATTACAGTTAAGATATTTACAATGGCAGAAACGATTTCTGATATACCTCTGAAAAGCTCTACAACAATATTAAGCAAAACTGACAAGAAATGTTTCTTGAGCACCAAATCAACATATTACAGTTATTTCTGAAGGATCATGTGCCACTCGAATAATGGCTGCTGAAAATTCAGCTTTGCCATCACAAGAATAAATTACATTTTAAAATACAAATTGATCAAATAAATGCAGCATTGGTGAGCATTAGAGACTGCTTTCAAAGACATTTAAAAAACAAATCTTACAAACATCAAGCTTTTGAACACTATATATACAGTAGGGACTTTTTAAATTATATTTGAAGAATAAAAATCTCCTGATAATTTACCCCATGTCAGCCAAGATGTTCATGTCTTCAGTCGCAAAGAAAGTTTTTTTGAGGAAAACAATCCAGGATTTAGTGGACCTCTACAGTTGCCAATGGGTTGAAGGTCCAAATTGCAGTTTCAGTGCAGCTTCGAATGGCTGTACCTGACCCCAACCAAGGAGCTAGAGCAAGACGAGCATTTGTGGTCAAAAAGTATATATATTTGTATTTTTTTAAGAAAATGACCGATCATTTCACTAGATAAGACCCTTATTCTTCAGCTGGGATCGTGTAGAGCCCTTTGAACCTGCATTGAAACCGTAATTTGGAAGTTCAAACTGTTGGGAACCATGGAAATAATCCTGGAACATTTTCTTTAAAAAAATATATAAATTTCTTTGTGACTGAAAAAAAGAAAGAGAACGTCTTGGATGACATGGGGGTGAGTAAATTATCAGGAATGTTTTATTCTGGAACTGAACTAATCCTTTAACTGTCTCTGACAAAAGATGAGTTCCAAACGTTCAACATATAAGCTGCCATAACAAGGATTCCACTGCATCCTTCCACACAAATCCAAAACACTCCAGAATAGCACAAAATGTCACAAAAACTTCTTCAAAGATTTGTATGTTCACCTCCATGTGTCTCTCATGATGTTCTTGGCCCTGGCACAAATATCTTGCTGGTTCCTCTAGAAATACAGCATTCTTAAATGTGATTTTCATGTTAAAGTGTCACGAAACCCCCCTGTTTCAAAGGTCCTACAAGACATGGCGAGGAGAGATGGGTGATGATGCCTCCTGCAGACAAATAGAGAAATAACACATCAGAGCTTTACAGCGTAGCTATTATATTCAAATAAAAGATGAACTTTGCACCCTTTTCCACAATATTTGAAGCCTTTCAGCAGTTTTACCTTAACAAAGACTCTACTGTGTAGAATCCAAGATCTTTTCCAAAAGTAAAAAACTCTAAAATGTTGCATTTTACAATGCCTTGCAAAAGTATTTTTACATTTAGTTATGTTGCTACCTTATGTTAAACTGCTTTAAATTACTTTTTTCCCCACATCAATCTACACTCCATACATACAACTTAAATACAATCTTTTAAGTTTTTTACTTTGTCAGTTTGGTGTATGGAGTGTAGACTGATGTAGGAAAAAAGAAACGTAAAACAGCAACATAACAAAATATGACAAAAAAATAAAGGGGGTGTGAATACTTTTGCAATGCACTGTAGCTTCAGAATAATGTACAGAGCCATTTCACAACATCTCCAGAAGTCTTGAAGCATCTGAATATCATCGAATCCAACAACAACTGCAACATGTTGCAACCTCAGAATATTCAACAGTAAATCAAACATGGCAATGCATCAGTTTTGGCACTGAAAATTGTGTTCTCCAGCTGGCATTTATTAATAAAATGCTAAATGGAAAATTACAGTCTATTTCAACCTTTTGTGTTTAAGTATTTTTAACTCGACAAGTGACAGCAGACATCTGTAATCAGAAAAGTCTACATTTAGTTACAATACACACTTCATTTTCATCTAGTTTTAGTGTTTGACTGCAACGTAATTCAGAATATCTTAAAAGTACATGGATCAAATATTCAAAAATAGACTATCATAACATCTTAATTTCTCAAAGACAGTCATCAAAACCATTTAAACTGATTATTAATTAAGGCTGATCATGTGCACAGTATTTCTGTACCAGAAAACATGGAATATAAACCAAAAAAAATTAAAAACAGGTACTCAACCAACTGTGGAGTTTGATAATATGTCATTTTCAATGAGCCTGTTTTGCTATTTTCCCTTTGAAACCTTTAAGGATTTGGCTTTTCATTAAAGCGACTTCAGGCGTGACGAATCAGGCTTGGGATTCATCCGAATCCTCGATTTGTAATCCAATGGCCTTCATGTGGTCGATTGTAAACTGGTTTTGCCCATGTTTGTAATAGTGCCTTAAATCATTAGGCTCATCGTCTGCTGTATCTTCATCGCTGCTGTAAATAACAGAGGCCATGGTTTTGTATGGATCACTGTCGTCTTCATCATCCACATTAGCATGAGCGAACATATATTCCTCTCTGGGTCTTACAGAAGGATTTGGACTACAAATGTCCACCTTTTCTGCAGGATTTTCTACTGTAGCGATAGTGAAAGTGTCCTCCTCTGTGACAGGTGTCAAAATGTCCCCTCTGGTCTCTATTTCATTACATACAACTACAATTTGTCCTTCATTTTTGGGCCGGGTCTCCTGTGCTACTTCGTCTCTAAAAGAGACTGATTTTATGAAAGCTTTCCCATTGGTCAGAGATGCAGATGAGATTTTTGTGGGTGTTATTTCTGGAAGCACTAGGATGGGCAGCATGTCTTGCAGGGGCATGGGTCTGTCAGACTCATATGTCCTGGTTGATGGAGGAAGCATGTCATCTTTTTTGGTGTACAAATCACTGGGGTACTCATGGTCAACGAACGCCTCGTTGTGGTAGGAGGCGTCCTCTATGAGCGATATGGGACGTCCTGAATTGACCTGTTGACCACGGAGAAAGGGCATTTAGGGTCGCCTCGAAAAAGCTTGACATATTCACAGGACAAATCCACTGCTGAGGTCCAGCGCTGATTACAGAGCAGTTATGTGTGTCACTGATTCTTGAGACATGGGACAAAACTGTTTGTGTACAGGGAATGTGTATATTATTATTTTATTAATGTTATGTTTTTAAATATTTTTTTTATTACAAGTATATATATATCAAATCGATTAATCGTGATTAATTACATCAAAAATTAGTCTGTGTTTACTCTTTATATTTATATGTACTTATTTTTAAGAAATATGTACATACATATTTTATTGCTATTAAACCGATTAATCATGATTAATCACATCAAAAATGAGTTTGTTTACATACAATATGTGTGTACTATAAATAAACACATACATGTATATATTTAAGAAATATATATATATATATATATATATATATATATATATATATATATATTAGTGCTATCAAATCGATTAATTGCAATTTTTCACATTAAAAATACATTTTACATATGCATATGTGTGTACTCTGAATATATATATATATATATAACTGCAATCAAATCAATTAATCACGAATAATCGCATTCAAAATAAATTTGTTTATCTGTATACACACAAATACATGTATTTAAGATATATTTACATATATATTTTAGTGCTATCAAACCGATTAATTGCATCTAAAATTAGTTTGTGTTTACATAATATGTGTGTGTACTCTGCATATTTGTATGTATATATAAATACACACACATACATGTACTTATTAAAGAAATATTTACATATATTACTGCTATAAAATCGATTAATCGTGAATAATCGCATCAAAAATAAGTTTGTTTATACGTGTGTGTACTCTGTATATTTATGTATATATAAATACACATGCATGTATATATGTAAGAAATATTTACATATATATTTTAGTGATATCAAATCGACTAATCGCGACTAATCGCATCAAAATAATTTAGTTTATGTGTGTATACTCTGTAAATTTATGTGTATATATAAATACACACACATAAATGTATATATTTAAGATAGATTTACATACAGTATATATTAGTGCTATCAAATCGATTATTTGCGATTAATCGCATCAAAAAGTTTGTTTACATGTGTGTGTACTCTGTATATTGATATGCATATATAAACACACATACATGTATATATGTAAGAAATATTTACATATATTTTAGTGCTATTAAACCAATAAATTGTAATTAATCACACCAAAAATACGTTTTTGTTTACATATGTGTGAGTACATACACACACATACATGTATATGTTTAAGAAATATTTACATAGGATATATTTTAGTGCTATTAAATCAATTCATCGTGATTAATTGCATTAAAAATAGTTTTTTCTTTATTCTGTATAATTAATAGTATAAATAAATGAAGGAATATATTACATTACAGTAAACAGTACATGAAGATAAAATGGTACAGAACATTCTAGGTTTGTCTTCAAGATCAGCTAATGCTGGTAAATATGTTTTGTCTCATCTCTCAAGAATCAACCGATTAACACAATTAACAATTGCTACATTTTCCAACAGTGTTTATTAAACTAAAAGATGTAATACAAAATACACATACACAAACACAAAACATTCATCTACATTATAACAGACACAGATCAATCCAATACACAGTGAAATAAATATACTAAACCATCAGACACAGGGGGCTGTGCTTCATATACTGACCAGCTTAAATGGTGCACCATGTTTATGATAAACTGCAACACTGACAATCCCATTTAAACCAGCCTATCAGTAGTATACGGCTTTCAGCTTCTCAGAAAATACATCTCACCTTCACAAGGGACAGTGACACCGCAGAACACGTCTAGCTACTTAATGTCAAGTACTTACCAGCTGAAACCATCTTAAGCTCTACATAAGAGGAATTAAAAAGGAATGTGAGGGGAAAACGACAAGGGCAGGAGCTGTTTCTAAATTTTTGACAGTTTAAATAATGCTTTAGTCTGCTTTTTTTATTTATATGTGGAATTTCCTTGTTCAATGCAAAAGTCTTATGAGAAATTGATTATATGACACAAAACTGCAACTGACTAACTAATGTAACTTGGATGGAGGCCTATTGTCTCAACATGTGCTTTAACTGGACCAACATGAAGAAAACTTTTGTCCGATTGGTGATTTGAAATATGCTCTATTAGTTTTGGAGGTTAAAACCAGCTAATACCAGCCTAGGCTGGTTGGCTGGTCTTAGCTGGTTTAAGCTGGAAGTGGCTGGTTTTAGCTGGTCTCCCAGGCTGGTCAGGCTGGTTTTAGCTGGTGGTTTCCCAGCCTGACCAGCTAAGACCAGGCTGGAAAAGTGGACAAAACCCCTCTAAAACCAGCCTGCCTTCCAGCTATGACCAGCTAAAACCAGGCTTGTTGACCAGCTAAAACCAGCCAACCAGTCTAGGCTGGTTTTAGCTGTTTTTTTCACCAGGGAAATCTTTCCCCATTCAAGCAGGCAGGAGCTTTTCTTTTATGCTTATTGCTTAGATACTAGAAAATCACTACCTTTCAGGGTCTTTCCAAGATGGCCGCCAAGTAGACTAACTTGGCTCAAAGAGACTAAAGGCTACTACTTTGTATGTTCAATACATAATGGCACTTACCACATTCGGGTGCTTCCCAAGGGCTACTGCACCCCTGTCTGCTGGGTCCCGTCTCTCTCTCCGTCTCTTGGCCAGCCAGAGGAAGAGAAATAGTACTGTCACAGCCACTATCAGAACAAGGGCAGCGATGCCGCCGGCCATCCCTGCGTTCATATCTCCAAACAGACGCTCCTCGCCAAATGGACTTCTGGGAACTGGTCGAAAGTTTAGAAATGGGGAAAAAAATTACAAATCACTCATGAAGACTTGTTCTTTCTTTTTTAGTGGTCAGTTCTGTGTCTTACACCTCCAAGTGATTTATCATTTAGTTTGGCTTTGAACGACAAAAATGTAGGGCAGTGAGGAGCTGGAGGAGAACAGAGGTTAATGGGAATACAATGAGGGTAAATCTAATTTAACACCTTGTTCTTGCCTCTTAAATCAAGCATGAATAATCAAATTAACCAGACTAATGATCTGTGTAAACTATTATCCATATAGAGTTTGACCGTCTATGGCAAAATATTATTTTACTTCTCACCTGAATGACACATATGAAATTGCACCTCTAAATTGCACAAAACATTCATATGTCATATGTTGCATGGGTATATTTGTAGCAATAGTCAACAATGGTCAAAATTATAGATTTTTTTTATTTGCATTCTCAGATTCTAGACCACACACCAATGGAAAGCTTATTTATTCAGCTTTTTAAGATTGAACTTAAGACTGTTTATGTGTTTAAGGTCACATTTGATTCTAACAATGGGGATAAACTTAACTTTTAAGAGCAATAGTAAAGGATAAATTATAATGATTCATGCAACTTTCATTTACAGGAGTTTTATCAATAATGTATCAGTATTCAAGAAATATGAATTAAATTAGACTTTTTTGTGGTACAGAGATTGCATATTGCAATATTTTATTTTATTTTAACTTTAAATGAAGGATAAAAAAATAATGATTTGTGCAATTTCAGTTTATAGGTCTTGTATCAATAATGTATCATTATTCATAAAAAACACAAGTTGAATTGGAGAAGGCCATGTTTGTTTTGAGCTTGATATTTATTTATTTATTTATTGTGTTATAAGTATATATTATAAGTGATTTTATTTATTTTTTATTATATTTAATTTTAAGTTCAAATGGTAACTCTTTACTTTAGTTTTTTTAAATAAATGTAATAAAAGAAAATTTACATGGAAAAAATGTTTAACTGTTAATACATAATTCACACAATGGAGAGTTAACTGTGGTTACATAACCTTGTTTTTAAAGCAATCTCAAGATTAACACGCTTACCTGGTTGTCCCCTCTGCAGAACTTCAATATCCACTGAAGCATGGGCTGTCTCTCCTGACTCTTCATCTGTTGCAATCACCTTTGATTAAAAAAACAAAAAAAAAGCATGATCAGTGAGGCCATATACATGTAGATCAGTAGTTGGGAAACTACTCATTCCCATGTAATCCAAGATGTTCCTGTCTCTCTATCTTCAGTTGCACAAAAATTAAGGTTTTTAAGGAAAACATTCCAGAATTCTCTCCATACTATGGACTTAAATGTCGGCCAACAAGTTGAAGGTCCAAAAAGAAGGTTTCAATGCAGCTTCAAAGGGCTCTACACGATCCCAGCCCTGGAATAAGTGTCTCATCTAGCTCTCAACAATCTGTAATTTTCTTAAATCAAAAAAACTGTAGACCTTTTAACTTTTGACTGCTTGTTTTGCACCAGCCTGACCTCACACATTACGTAATCATGTTGGAAAGGTCACGCGTGACGTAAGCAGAAGTACCAACCCAGTGTTTACAAAGCGAACGTGCAAAGAAAGTCAAATGGCCTTTACAAAATAAGGTAAAACAATGATGTTGGATGATTTTGAAGTTGGAGGTGAACATAAGATGGAGTTGTTCAACCTACACTAGCTTTTTGAAACTGAAGTAAACAGACAAAGAACTAACCGTGCGTGACCTTTCCAAAGTGATTACGTAACACGTGAAGATTGCAGAGCTAGTGCAAGATGAGCATTTGTGGTCAAAAGGGATATATTTTAATTCTTTATTAGTAAATGACCTATCGTTTCACTAGATAAGACCCTTATTCCTCAGCTGGGATTGTGTAGAGCCCTTTGAAGCTGCATTGAAACTGCAATTTGGACCTTCAACCCATTGATCCCAATTGAAGTCCCATATATGGAGAAAAAACCTGGAATGTTTTCCTCAAAAACCTTAATTTCTTTGTGAAATTAAAACAGGCCTGGTGATACAGGGTGCTAGAGGGTGGTCAAATGAAAGCAAGAGCACCCTCATTTGAAGCTGTAATAACAGCCAAGCCAGTGTAGCGAATCACAGACATATCTGTTAATTTATTAAAGGCAATGGCCAATCAGAGGCGTTTAAGTTGGCTCTTTGGTCCAAAAATGTCATAATTGTCACCTCCAGGATGTGTCGGTTGAATGCTCTGAGCCGGTCAGTCTTTGCAATCACAATGCCATCCTGGGTAATGTGGTACAGTTTATTGCTACCTGTCAAGGGCTGCATTGTGTAATGTATTTTTGGGTTGATTCCCTGCAAAAGAGCAAAGAAAGAGAGAGAACATTCTTCAAATGCAGGTTTGCAAGCTTTTTCAGGAAGTGTTTCAATTCCTATGAAGGAAATGTTTTCACTCTACATCTCTGAAGTCCCTGTCGATGGCTTGGACTACCAGGACTTGGTTCCCATAGGTAGTGACCAGTGTGGCAGGGCTGGAGCTTTCGATGAGAAACCCTTTGTAGACGGTCTTGTTGAAGAACGGAGGAAATCGGTTTTCCGACACCACACGAACCAGTGCCGTCGCCACCGAATATTTCTTAGGGTCATTCACCTGTGCAGCCTGATGGAGTTTACAAAATGAGGATGCAAAAAGATGATAACTTTAATGTCATCATACAATTTATTTTTATTGACTTTTTATTGTCTAGCATTATGGTTTGCAATATGGCAGTTGAAGTACTTCCATACTGTGTCCTTGGTATGCTATACAGCAGATCAGCATATTAATCAGCCATTGCTTTGTTGTTCATAAACATAGACATTATCACGTCATACCATTATGCGCAGTCTGAATGAAGGTGTGAGGAGTCTGTTTTCCACGCGTTGCCTGAGAGAGATCTCTCCTGTTTTAGAGTCGATTGTAAATCTGCCATTTTCATCACCTATAAAGTCATTTTGAATATCATTAAAAAACTACAATGTACACTACCGGTCAAAAGTTTTTAAACAGTAAGGTTTGTAATGTTTTTTAAATAATTATTTTCAGTTAAATAATTATAATGCAGCTAAAAATTCTGCTTTGAAATCACAGGTATAAATTGAATTTTAATATATATTCAAATAGAAAGCAGTTGTTTTAAATAGCAAAGATATTTCAAAATTTTAATGTTTTTGCTGAACTTTGTATCAAATAAATGCAGGCTTGGTGAGCAGAAGAGACTTCTTTAAAAAACATAAAAAAATCTTACTGTTCAAAAACTTTTGACTGGTAGTGTAGATTTACAGTATATGCTTAAACAGTCTATAAATCAGTACAACATACAATAAACTCACCTGAGAGAATACTGTAGACTAGAGGAGTCATTATGTCTTTGTCTCCGTCTTCAGCATGAATGGGACCCGGAGAAAAATAAAGCACAGCATCCTAGATCATAAATAGAAAAGTACTGACTTCAAACATCTGAATAGTATTAGGTAATTTCAGCTAATTTATTCAACACTAAAATGTTACCACATACCTCATCTGTCTCTGTGATGTTAACACTGTACACAGGGTTGGTGCAGATATCTCCATCTTCATATACAGGTGCACATGGCTGAAACTGAGGATACTGGTCATCACCATCTAAAACATTCACGGTGACTGTAGCTGTTGTGCTGTACTTCTCTTTTGTGCTTGTTTCCTTTTGATTCAAACAGCAAAAATAGCAGTTCAAACTGTTTTATCTTAATTCTGATTCCTTCCAGTATATAAATGTCTAAACAATTGAGCTCAAAAGTTTGTATACACCTTGCAGAATCTGCAAAATGTTAATTATTTTACCAAAATATGAAGGATCATACTACAGTAAATGCATGTTATTGTTTTATTTAGTACTGACCTGAATAAGATATTTCACATAAAAGAAGTTTACATATAGTCCACAAGAAAAAATAATAATCAAATTTATTCAAATGACACAGTTTTGTTTGGTGATAGTTGTTCTTGAGTACCTTGTTGGTCCTGAATAGTTAAACTGCCCGCTGTTCTTTACAAAAATCCTTGAGATTCCACAAATTCTTAATTTTATCAACATTTTTGTGTGTTTGAACCATTTCCAACAATGACAGTATGATTTTGAGATCCATTTTTTTCACACTGAGGACAACTGAAGGTTCAAAAGCTCTGATGCTTCAAAAGGAAACACAATGCATTGAGAGTATTTTGAAAAGGATCAGGGTAAATCTAACTTATTTTGTCTTCTGGGAAACATGTAGGTATCTTTTGTAGCTTCTGAAGGGCAATACTAAATCATAAAAAAATATATTCTGGAAAAATAAAAAAAATGTACACATCTTCTTTCTGTTCAAAAGTTTACACCCCCGGCTCTTAATGCATCGTTTTTCCTTCTGGAGCCTCAGTGAGTGTTTAAACCTTTTGTAATAGTTGCATATGAGTCCCTCAGTTGTCCCCAGTTTGAAAATATGGATCTCAAGGTCATACATTCATTGATGGAAAGGGTTCAAATACACAAAAATGGTGAAAAAACAAAGAGTTTGTGCGACCTAAAGGATTTTTCTGAAGAGCAGCGCACACTAAATATTTTTAGTATTTACTAAATAAAAAATAACATGCAATTTTGTATGATCCCTCTTATTTTGCTAAAATAATTCTGCTAGGTGTATGTAAACTTTAGACCCTGTACGTAACTGTATGTGAATAACATCTACATACCACAGCAAATATGACCAACTGCAGCTGGGTTTTAGTCTCATAGTCCAACGGTTTATCCAGGATCACCATCCCACTGTTGGGCAGATCAATCCTAAAATAGCTGGCATCAGCCTGAATGAGAGAGACACACCGTGCACACAATCTCTTGGATTGTAAAAAGGAAAATAGGTCCTCTAAGAACATTCATGTATTTTTATGTGTCCAAATACATTTTAGGGCCCTCATAAAGTGCTGGTTTGAGAAGCAGTCAGTCAATTTGAGCTGCAGACAGTTTGATTGAGGCTACTGCAAAACCTTTTATTCAGCCTTTCATCGGTAATTTTGCCTTTTATCGAAGGTGGCACTCACCATAGATTTGTCGGTCATATAAGTGATCGTGTCTCCATCGCCGTCTTTAGCTTTCACTGTGAACACCATTGAGTTTACAGTCACCAACTGTTGGAAAAGAGTCAGGATTTAGATGTCAGAACTCAAAAATAATCAGTAAGGTTCAGACAGGAGTTTAATTCTGAAATAATTCAAAATATTGCATCAAATCTAAGTAAAAACAGACCGAAATGAGTTTACCTCACTTATATATCGTGGTTGAATGGTGTCTTCAAGGAAATATGGCATGTTGTCATTTTCATTTAGTATTTCCACCATGATTCGATATCGACTCTGAAATAAAAATAAAAAACTGTGGGTTAATTGCACTAAATTATTAAGTATCAATATTTTTGCATACTTCATGTGTTTTTGTACCGTACCCTTATTATATCATCTTCATAACATGTCAAAGCAGCTATCAGAACTGATCCCAGCACCTGTAAATTACGACAGAAAAAAAGTTGCATAGAGAGATTAATGTTTATATAGTAATTTTTTATTACAATTATCACACAAATTACAAAACTGTTAAAGATATATGAAATGTATGCATTTTAACTAATGTTGTCTCCTGCTTTATGCTTAATTTGCTACAGACGAATCTGATAAATTCATTTTTATATAACAAATAACAATTGTACTTTATAGACATTCTATTTTAGAACCCAAACAATGGCTTAAAACTCCTCCACTGTGTTGGCTGGCAGTCCTAATGCAGTGTTATCCTGGCTTCCCTCCACATGCTAACAGTTACTACTCCTGTTAATCACCTCTCGATCTAAGGTCCTTGAAAACGACGCGTTGAGTCGGATTGTTCGGCCTTCAAGGTAAAACCAATCAGCGTTTTCTCCTGTGAGACACAGGCGGATGCTACTGGCTCCCGGGTCCCCGTTGATACTGAGGTTGGCTATGAACTCTCCGGTGGGACTGTTCTCTCTGACCGTGGCAAATATGTCTTGACCACCAAGGCATAAACTGGCTGCCGTTCAGATGAGAGACTGATTAGATTACAAGGACAACCCAAATCATCCATAAAATCACAGACTGCAAAGTTAATTTATAAAACAACACCTCTGTAATAGCAGGGGAGGGCAGGGATAATTGTAACATGTTTTGGATTTTGACCAACTATTCCTGCATTATGGCTGTTCCTGACAATTCTGACTTTATTTTGAGTTTTTATCTTGCAATTGTGAGTTAACATCTTTAGAAGTTTATGACAGACAGTTTGTGCTTTATTTCTGTTTATTTCTACAACTCTGAGCTCATTTTATTCTCAGAATTCAGACTTGACATCTCGCAATTCTGACTTCTTTTCTTAGAATTTGGAATTAACACCTTGCAAATCATAGTTTTTAGTTTTTTTTTTTTTTTTTAAATTAAAAGTAATTACTTCCACTTCTGACTTTTCCCTCTGAATTCTGACTTAACACCTCACAATTCTGACTTGTTTTCTCAGAATTCTGAGATAAAACCTTGCAATTCTCTCTCTTCTCAGAAATCTGACTTTACACATCACTTTCAAATTTTAAAAATAAAAATATGATTTGAAAGGTGTTAATTTACAATTGCAAATCATATTTTTATTTTTTAAATTTGAAAGTAATTTTCCCAATTCTGACTTTTTTTTTAAGAATTCTGACTTAATTCTGACTTTTATCAGAATTCTGAATTAAAACCTCGCAAATCAGATATTTTTCTCTGAATTCTGACTTTACACCTCACAATTCTGACTTGTTTTCTTAGAATTTGGATTTAGCACCTTTCAAATCATAGTTTGTTTTTTTTGTTTGTTTGTTTGTTTAGAATTCTAAAGTTATAACTCAAAAATTCTGACTTTGTTCTCAGAATTCTGACTTACCAATTCTGACTTTTCTCAGAATTCTGAGTTAAAATCTCACAAATCTGAAATCTTTCTCGGAAATACCTCACAACTCTGACTTGTTTTCTCAGAATTTGGAATTAACACCTTGCAAATCATAGTTTTTAGTTTTTTTTTTTAGAAATTAAAAGTAAATACTTCCACTTCTGACTTTTTCCTCTAAATTCTGACTTAACACCTCACAATTCTGAGATAAAACCTTGCAATTCTCTCTTTTCTCATAAATCTGACTTTGCGCATCAATTCTGACTTGTTTTCTCAGAATTGTAAATTAACACCTTGCAAATTATATTTTATTTTTAAAATTTGAAAGTAATTCTCCCAATTCTGACTTTTTTCACAGAATTCTCACTTAATTCTGACTTTTATCAGAATTCTGAGTTAAAACCTCACAAATCAGAATTTTTTCTCAGAATTCTGACTTTACACCTCACAATTCTGACTTAACACTTTACAATTCTCACTTGTTTTCTAAGAATTTTGAGTTAAAACCTTGCAAATTAGTTTTTATTTATTTATAGTAATATTGATAGTAATATTTCCAATTCTGAATTTGAATTTTTGAGATAATATCAAATTCCAACATTTTTTTTTTTGTTTAAATATATTTTGGTACATTCCATTTAAAATTCACATTAATGTGCAAAATTACATTCACTAAATGAATATAGTAACAATAAGAGAACAGAATTATAAAATTCATGCAGACTGTCCATATAAGTTGGCCTTAGATATTGGATAAGATTTTATTTAGCTCATTATTGAACTTTTGATTATCTGACTTTTGATTGCAGACTTTGGTATCTAGGCAAATCTATAGGCAAAAAAAAAAAAAAAATGGTTTCTTTACATAATATTGGATAGAAATGTAAGTAACAACTTGTACCACATTTAAAATGTCTTCCTTTATCCACGTAATGTCACCAAGCCCTCTTATTTTAAAACTTCTCCCCCTCCTGAATGTAAAACGACAAATAAAACACTCTATGATCTTATAAACTTCACAGATTCACATAAGCGAAGACCACAAGACCCCAAGCCCACCTCGCAAGTGCCTTGATTGGGGCCTTTGCACAACAATGGGGCTACAATCCATTCCAATGGATAAAGTCAAGTCTTTACATTTTGTTTTGTTGTTGTTGTCAAATGTCCTAAAATTTCCCTTGTTATGAAAGTAAAATCAGTTGTAAACACAGTTTAATGTTTGCTCTATGCAAGAGTCTCCATTTGCTCTCCCTTTCTCAATCTCATTCCTGTCAAGAAAAAGCAATTGAGATTTTGAATGAATCGCACTTGTGACTTTTCCTTCTGACAGGCTGAGTGAATCAGAACTCTCATGACTATAAAAAAGAGTCATTCAAAGACTCATTATCATTTCCACAACCTCATAAACATTTCTGGCACATATGTTAGCATCCACTACATCACAGAGCAGTGATTCATGAAAATTAGCCTTTGCGGCTCTTGATTTCAGAGAGGTGTTTACCTTTTGCGATGTGATAGAATATGTTCAGTGCCATCTGGCAGAGAAACAATCTCCATGGCGTCAACATGGTTGATATTCTCCTGGGCTCACTTCTTCTTGTCCCCCTCTGCAAAAGAAATGCCAGACCCTGACAGTCAATCGCTCTGAAGGATTTAGAGTGCTCATATTACCTGTCACAAAGAGCAGACCTTCTTATTCACACCAAAGGTCAATTAAATCAGAAGATTAACAAAGCATATTTATACTGTCGTGCCACCATCTGAAATTCATCAGTCAAGTTACTCAACTGAGTCAAATCAAACTGCTAAATGAATTACTAGAACCTCACACAGAGACAGTGTTTGTTTACTTCTGTTTGGGCTTTAGTCATGTTTAGTCTTCACCCCAAGGTCTTCCCTAGTACTTAAAACCTTATGTTGTCTTTAGCCAGTGTCAAGCCACCAGCCTGGCAGTGATATCGGTTACGTGACCTCCTTGCCGCTCTTTTGATCCTCCACCTTCGGCCTCAACGCACCCCACCACATAAGAGCATTTTTCAAATCCTCACATAATACCTGCAAAGCTGCCTAAGAACTGTTGTTTCCCCTCTTGAGTTTTGCCGTCTGCCCAGCCGAGACTAAACCAAATTTTTGTTGTTTTATTCCGCCTTGTTGCATTTAATTTGCTTCAACACATAATTACACATTCTCTGTATAATTACAGATAATTTTGTTGGATGTAATGGGATATTTCATCCAAAAAAATTTAAATTTTTGGATTCATTCATTTGAAACCTGCATGTTCTAAGAACATATTTTATGTAGCTGTTTTCTATACAAGAAAAGAAGGAGTGGTAAATAATGACAAGATTGTCATTTCTCAGTGAATTCCAGGCAACCCGTTACCTGTGTTTTTCCAGCCTTCAACCCTTGAAAGTGCACCGGAGCAGCAGTCAAACCCGTGACTTCCCACCCGTGAACTCGTACTAGATCGATGTATATGGCAAGCCATTTTAGCCTAAAACATACTATGTGTTACTCGTCATAGTACATTTTTACTAGTAACAGTTCAATTAAAGAGCTCTATAATTCAATTCTTACTAGTAACAATGCCAGTTAGAGAGCTCTACAAATCATTTTGTACTGGCTACATTTACAATTAGAGAGCTCTCTAATTCAATTATTACTTATAACAATTCCAATTACAGAGCTCTCTAATGCTGCGTTCCAGGCAGTTTTTTGAGCCTGTAAATCACAACCTTAAACCACGACTTTGTAGCATTCCAGGCAAGTCACGCCAAACTACCTGAGCGCATTTCATTTATTATTTTTATAATATTATTAATTTGATTGCAATGTTATATTGTCCTAAACTCAATTTTTCCACCGTGTACCACTTGCATAAAAACCGCACTCGTAGAGGGTGATATTGTTGTTTCACGGACTATGTTACGTCAGAGCTCAGAACTGGGAGTACATCGATCTAGTATGAGTTCACAAGTGGGAAGTCATGGGGTTGACTACCTTTCCGGTGCACTTTCATGGGTAGAAGGTTGGAAAAACATGGGTAATGGGTTGCCTGGAATGCGGCATAATTCAATTCTTTCTAGTAACAATTCCAATTAGAGAGCTCTACAAATTAATTTTTACTAGCCATATGTCTCCACTGACTTTTATTCATTTTTAATTACAGAGCTCTACAACATAATTTTCACTAGTAAAAATAACAATTAGAGAGCTCTACAATTGAATTCTTACTAGCAATGATTACAATTAGAGAGCTCTCTAAATCAATTTTTACTAATAATTCCAATTAAAGAGCTCTCTAATTCAGTTTTTACTAGTAACAATTCATATTAGAGAGCTCTCTAATTCAACTGTTACTAGGAAGAACTGAATTGGAGAGCTCTTTAATTCAATTACAGAGCTCTGCAATTAAACACATCTTTAATGTGTTTTTTACTAGTAAAAATGGAATTATAGAGCTCTGTAATTGCATTTTTATAGTGATAGTTAAATTAGAGAGCCCTCTAATCAGAATTGTTACTAGTAAAAACTGAATTAGAGAGCTCTTTAATTGGAATTATTACTAGTAAAAATTGAGCTCTCTAACTGTAATTCTTACTAGTAACAATTCAATTGTAAAGCTCTGTAATTAAAAATGAATGGAAGTCAATGGAAACATATGACTAGTGTTACGACCGGCTTTGCCGTGCTGCTGGGCAGCTTGTCGTTTGTCTGTGCCTTATGTCTGTCTGTCTGTCTTAGACCTACAGGTGGAGCTGTAACCAGGTCATGCAGGTTAATTCCTGTCGGCTCGCGGCCCTCTCCGGTTCGGGCCGTCTGTCCATGCGGCTGGTTGCTGCCTCGCTCTTCGCACTTACCTCCGCTCACCACATGTTTCATTCTACTGATGAACACTACATTTTTGGTTAATCATTACATTTACTGATACACCTTTATTTTGTTAAATAAACACTCTTTGTTAAATGTAGCGATCGGTGTGGTCTCCCTTTTTATGTTACGATCACTGTGCGAGCTAAGTGGTCTTAACTCTAGTAAAAATTAATTTGTAGAGCTCTCTTATTGGAACTGTTACTAGTAGGAATTGAATTCGAGAGCTCTATAACTGGAACAGTTACTAGTAATCACTGAATTAGAGAGATCTCTAATTATATTTTTTACTAGTACTTTAATTGTTATAATTATAATTAGAGAGCTCTCTAATCGGCATTGTTACTAGTAAAAACTTAATTATGGAGCTCTCTGATTATAATTGTTACTAGTAAGAATTTAATTATAGAACTTTCTAATTGAATTGTTACTAGTAAAAATGCAATTACGCCAGTAACGCATAATAATATTTTAGGGTAAAACGGCTTGCCATAGATGTACTCCCAGTTCCGAGTTCTGACGTTACATAGCGTGCGAAACAACAATGTCAGCCCCTACAGGTGCGGTGTTTATGCAAGTGTTACACGGTGAAAAAAATAGACTTTAGGACAATATAACGTTGCAATCAAATTAATAATAATGTAATAACAATAAATGCGTTCAGGCAGTTTAAAATGACTTGCCTGGAACGCTATAAAGTCGTGGTTTGAAGTCGTGATTTAACGCAGCATTATTCCTTTATGATTCAGAGGAATCATCACATCATGACCACTAGGGGACACCATCACTCTTGTCCTCCTTTAGAAAGGTTATAAAGACAGTCCTTCAGATGGGGTAATGTCAAAAACACACCTCACAGCCTCATGAGATGCAGGGGAAACTTACTCTGATCTTTCCTAAGTTCAAGTTCAAGGTTGAGCAGACTGATTGTGGTTGAATTTGCTGTGGCTATGGATAATACCACAATGAATTAAAGTAATAGTTCACTTCAATTCAATTTTCACTGAAAATTCTGTCATTAATTACTCACCGTCATGTCTTTCCAAACCTGTAAGACGTTTGTTCATCTTCATGACACAAATTAAGATATTTCTAATGAAATCCAAGAGCTTTCTGACCCTGCATAGACAACGCAACTGACACGTTCAAGACCCAGAAATGTAGTAACGTCACCAGATGTAATCAATGATTGTTTGTATACAGAATGACTGTATGTGGATTGCATGTGATTAGGGATTAAATCGAGTAATTAATACGAAACAGGAAGTAGGTCTCAAGATTATGGGATTACAGCACAATATGGTTTAATATTCTTGCTGCACACAGCAGCTCGTTATTCAATATGCACGTCTCTGCATGTCTGAGTTTGACTGCAAGTGTTGATCGAGACCACTTTGCCAAATTAAAGCTCATGCGAGTTTTAGCATAAGTATACATCGAATTAGAGATGTCGCTGTATTGTGTTGTTTTGATTTGATAAATCTAATCTCACACTTGAGAGCACTCATCTGCAGAGATGTTATAGTGCACTCATCAACAGTGATTGCCAGTGCAGTTTAAAAGATTGAGAAAAGTGTCAGTTTTTTAGAAGGAAAAAAAAGTGTGTTTAACTACCTAGATTTTTAAAAAGATTTAACATGATACAACTAATTTAAGGATACAACTAATTCTACTCTAAATGAATGCAAAAATATGTTTTTATAAATCTAATGTCAGGATTATTTGATTATTATTATATATAAATATGAATAGATTTATGACTTTTACATTGTAACATTCCATTTGAAAGAAATGCTGTTCTTTTTAAAGGAACACTCCACTTTTTTTGGAAATCGGCTCATTCTCCAACTCCCCCCGAGTTAATAAGTTGAGTTTTACCGTTTTGAAATCCATTCAGTCGTTCTCCTGTTCTGGCGATATCACTTTTAGCATAGCTTAGCATAGATCATTGAATCCTATTAGACCAATAGCATCGCGTTCAAAAATGACCAACGAGTTTCCATATTTGTTGTATTTAAAACTTGACTCTTCTGTAGTTATATCGTGTACTAAGACTGGTGGAAATGCAAAGCTGCTAGTTTCTAGGCTGATAAGATTAGGAACTACAGTACACTCCCATTCCGGCGTAATAGTCAAGGAAGTTTGCTGCCGTAATATGGCCGAAGCAGGCGGAGTATTATCAGAAATGAGTTCCCAGCTAGTTTAGCATTTGCACATGTGCTGCGTGGTATTACTGCTCCTGCTTCAGCCTTATTACGGCAGCAAACTTCCTTTAACTTTTTATTCATTTAAGAATGCTTTAAAAACTTAAAATACTTAAAATATTAAGTAGCACAACTGTTTTCAACATTGATCATAATAGATAGCCTACATAAGCAACAAATCAGCATATTAGAATGATTTCTGAAGAATCGTGTCTGAAGTAATGATGCTGAAAATTCAGCTTTGTCATCACAAGAATAAATTGCATTTTAAAAATATATTTAAATAGTAAACATTTCATTTTAATTGCAATAATATTTCACATTAAAACTGTTATTACTGTATTAACAAGACTGGGTGTATTTATATTTTTTTTCCGGAAATACACTACCAGTCAAAAGTTTTTGAACGGTAAGATGTTTAATGTTTTTTAAAGAAGTCTGTTCTGCTCAACAAGCCTGCATTTATTTGATCCAAAGTACAGCAAAAACAGTATAATTCTGAAATATGTGTACTATTTGAAATAACTGTTTCTATTTGAATATATTTTGAAATGTAATTTATTGCTGTGATTTCAAAGCTGTTTTTTTAGCATCATTACTTCAGTCACATGATCCTTCAGAAATCATTCTAATATTCTGATTTGCTGCTCAAAAACATTTATTATTATTATGTTGAAAACAGCTGAGTAGAATTTTTTTCAGGTTTCTTTTTGTTTTCTATTTCAGATAAATGCTGATCTTTGAATCTTTCTATTCATCAAAGAATCCTAAAAATAATAATCTCAACTGTTTTAAATTTTGATGATAATAATAATAATAATAATAATAATAATAATAATAATAATAATAATAATAATAAATCAAATCAGCATTAAGAATGATTTCTGAAGGATTATGTGACACTGAAGACTGGAGTAATGATGCTGAAAATGTAGCTTTGATCACAGGAATAAATTACATGTTTATATATATGCAAAGAGTAAGCAGTTAAATATTGCAGCTTTTGCTGTATTTTGGAGCAAATAAAGCAGAAGAGACTTCCTTAAAAAACATTAAAAATCTTACTGTTCAAAAACTTTTGACTGGTAGTGTATAAAAAAGTTAATTAGTTAAAAATTAATAGTTAATTAATTAAAAACATTTAGAACAGTCCCACAAATAACATTCGACCATTTATTGATGTAGTTAAAAATCATTCAAATATATTAAAGTATTTAAAACTGATTTAAAAAGTACAAATATTTTATTTATTTTTTTATTTTTTTATTGCCTAGTTAATTTTTTAAGACTTCAACACATGCGGCCTCTATTTTACCATCTATTTTATGATGATGCTTTTAAGTACAAAATACATTCTGAGAAAAAAAAATGGGGCAAAAGCTGTTTCGTGGGTCGTACCCAATTAACGTGACTAATATATAACTTTAAAGGGACATTTCACCCAAAAATAAAAATTCTGTCATTTACTCACCCTCAGGTTGTTCCAACCCAAATTTTCTTTCTCACACACAAAAAGGTATTTTAAATAATAGGTAACCAAACAGTTTTTGATCCCCAATAACCTCCATAGCATTTCTTCCACACTGTAAAAGTCAGTGAGGACAAACAACTGCTTGGTAACACACATTCTTCGAAACATCATCTTTTCTATTGCACAGAAGAAAGCTCATACAGGTTTGGAACAACTTGAGGGTGAGTAAATAATAACAGCATTTTTATTTTTGGGTGAACTGTCCCTTTAAGATGCAAATATGCACCCAATTAGAGATAAATAAGAGGGATAAATACCTTTTAAAGAGGTACCGCCCTCTTTAAAAGGTATTTATCCCTATTATTTAACTTTTTTACCTGAGATTGTAAAGTACAAACCAAATTTTAATAGTTTAGGTCAGTTTGTGCAACATTATATCAGTTCATGATAGCCAGTTCTTTTACTACAACACACTATAAAAAGTTGTCACCAGTTTCAACTTAAAAACATAAGTTCAGCAGCTGCCTTAACATTTTAAGTTAAGTCAACATAAAACTACAAGTAATTTCAACTCATAAGTTAAGTTAAATCAACTTAAAAGTACATTTTAACTAATTTTATTATCGTGAGTTGAAATAACTTAAAGTTTTAAGTTGATTTAACTTAAAATTTTAAGGCAGCTGCTGAACTTAAGGTTTTAAGTTGAAACTAGTGAAATCTTTTTACAGTGCAGTAACAAAAAGTTTTATGGCTAAATCTGCAGAAACACATGAATAAACACTACAGAGAAAGACTGACAAGCAAGGTCCAGCATGTTTAGGAGTGTAATGATTCATGCCGTCTCCTTAGAGGAGACCATCAGACTCATTAGAGCGGCTTTGGACATGGACTCAAGCGTAATGAGACCATTAGCATGAAGCAGGTCCAGTCAGTAAACTAAAAAAAAATAACAGACTTTCTCATACAGATTACTTTGAAAGTAAGAGCGAAGATAAATGAAATATTCTCCTCAAAGTCACAAAACCATTTATCTGTATTCCTGTCATCTTTATAAAATCAGGCCTGAGCTATGCTGACTGGATGCTTCAGTAATCAGATTGTTTTGAGACTGATCTAAAGAGGTCACTATACATCTATACAGCTGTCTATTTCTACAGCTGGAAAAAAAAATCTACTTTGGTTTGCATCAGGCATCCACTTAATCACAAAACAGCACAGTTTTCAAAACCCAGGCCTGCTGGGAAAGTGAGCTCTCGCTACAGTCATAACAAGAAACCACCAATTGTCAAAGTCCTGTGAAGTGTAAACAACACAATCACACACTAGACCACACACACACACACACACACACACACACATAAACATAGACACCCTCAGAATTTCCTCACCGTTGATCGGTGCTGGTTATCCTTTGTTTTTGAGCTCAGGGGATCCTGCTGTCACTTCCTGCAGTGGCCGTTCCTGTCCTTCGCCACATGTCTCTCCTCTGAAGGGGGGCTCAAATCTGCGCCACAAGGGACAGCGGGTAGCCACAGTTCAAAACGCAACAGATTTCTCTGACTAGTTAAGTCACAGCGAGAGAGAAAGAGAGAGAGAGGGAGCACAACGCGTTTAGCTGAAGGGAATTAAGAGCTCTCACACACAGGAGAGCGACGGCTTAGACAGCATTTTCAGGACAGGATAACTCTGGCTGCTGAGAGCTCAGGCTCTGACGCTAATACAGTCCGAGGTGTGCAAATGCTGCTAGTTTGCCATTACTAATGATCTGCTGCCTCAAGATGGAGAATTAAGATTGAGGGCGCACTGGCCTGTTTGCTGTCAGTCTGAGTCGTTGTCTGTGAGGTCAAAAGTGCAACAAGAATTGGCCTATGATTAGCTGTATGTGTGGGTCAATGGAAATTTCTTCCAGGTTCAGGGTTGGCAGGTTTTCACAACAAAACCCACCCAGTTGCTACTCAAAACTAGCCCAATCGCATTTTGATGGGAGCCCCCAAGGTTAAAAATTTAGTTCCAGGGAGTAAAATACATGTTTTTGATGGGGTTTCCCTTAAATATCAAGCTATTGTGGTGGCTTCAACCTGCAGACATGAAAAACAACCTGTGGCAACAGTTTTAAAGTAGCCTAATTCCACTAAAAAAGCACAGACTTCGCAACACTGTCCAAGCCACAGTTTACCTAAAAGTATCATGATTTTTTGCATTTCCCTCCCCCAACATTCCCATTGTTCTCATTATTGATTTCCATGACTGTAACACATGCAAAATATGTTTTTTAAAAAGGCAATGTAAATTACATATGGTGTAACTACTAGACAATAATGTAAAGATCAAGTGGTAATTAATATGCACATGTAGTGTGATTTTAGTATTATTTACATACTAGTTTTTTATCAATATTGTAGGTTTTAATAATAATTTAAGTTTTCATTTAAGTTTTAGTATTAATACATTTTTTTGTATTTTTATATATAACATTTATATTTTAATTTATCTTGTTTTATGCGCTTTTGTCATTTTTACTAGTTTTCATTTAGTTTAAGTCTAATATTTCTGTTTTTTAGTTCTATTTAAATAA
>NC_133364.1:21407151-21433294 GCF_049309525.1 Garra rufa
CACTGATTCTTAGAAGCACAATCACTATAATCCACCCCAGATAATACCCACGATCCCCTGTGCTATCAGTCACTGCTGAGCACATCTACTGTACACATTTTGTGAATCACACTTGCAACAAAACTAAATTGGCAGACTGTGTGTACTCGGACAGAGAAAGGCATCCAATGATTTTGGCAACTGTATATACACCCCCAATAGCACGTTTTCCTCTTTGTATGAAGCCACAGAATTAACTTCTTAACATTGTTTGTTCTAACTAAAGCTGACGTAAGAAAATGAGACGTTCATTTCTGCCATTAATGGGCCACCCTTTCCCTGACTGTGTTTAAATGGTTTTACAGGGAAATTTTTTTAATAAACAATCTCACCATGTGCACGTTTAAAGGGAACCCTGGGTGTTGACTTGTATCTTACTAAAAAATCCACATCGTTTTATACATATTTTTGACTATGTGGTGCGTCATTATTTTGTTGACATGAAATGGTTGCACTCTGTGTGATACTGGCGCTACCTGCTGCTATTTTTACTCCAACGCAACTTGGAATATCAAATACTGATACAATGAACACCGCTACTGAAAGAGCTTACAGGTAGCGTTGGATGTAAGCGCAGACTTAAACCAAATGCATTCCGTCGATTTTTCCCCACGAGGAGATATCGAGTGAAATCCATGTTGAGAAACTCCTCCGCTGACAAGTGTCAGGATGTTTACATCCTGCCAGGATGGCATCTAGCGTTTCTTGTCTATGCCATTTGTCAGCTGTTTCAGTAGCTGTGGTCTACCACTGTAAAAGCCTCAAAGGCATCAGCGCTAAAGTGGAGAGAGTAAAGACACTGGTCTTTAGGAAGTTTTATTCATCCACTGACATCTTCCCATTCTTTTCTCCTCTTTTTATCACTAGGAAAGCAGTGAAGACTTATATGGCTTCTCTTGTTGGCCTTCGACTAAAAATTACAACCAACGGCCACACAATGTGGCATTGTATCAGTATTTTATTTTTCGAGTTTTGTTGGGGTAAAAATAGCAATAGGTAGTGCCAGTAGCTCACAGAGTTCAACCATTTTACATCATCGAAATAATGGCGCCCCCCATAGTCCAAAATATGTATAAAACAATGTGGATTTTTTAAATAACGTATATTTCAGTAAGAGACATAATTTAGGTTATATTAAATGATACAAGTCTTAATACCTGGGGTTAACAATCAATGGCTGTGTTTAGAATAGCATAAGCATACTACTATACTTGTAGTAGACAACATATTTCTAATTATGGCAGTGTACTAGTATATAATATGCATTCTGTGTGAAGTATGCAAATTTCATGGCTTAGAATACATAAAAGTGCACAATAACTGAATTGTACTTGATGTAAACATACCATGTGTCAAGTTCAGCAACTGTTTAATTATGTTCATCATACCATGTTGCATAAAAAAACATATATATATATTGGCATCATACTAACAATATACTTCTCAGTAGGCAGTATGCTAGTATGCCGTTCCAAGCACAGCTGGTGATCACATCTAAATGTGGTATCTTGCTCTTCAACCATCAAAAAGCTGCCTGTCCACTTTCTTATCTATTCAAAACAACCAAAAATTTAAAAAACAATTAAACCAACACTGATACCAATCACATATCAAACACAGACGACTGTTATCTTCAGTGTGGACGTTTTCACATATTTTATGCCTCTGGGCTATGAAATCAACAGTATTCTGTTATCTACTGTAGTGTTCAAGCAATAACTTTACAAGAAAATGTTCGGTTAACTAAGGCATCAGAAGTTTTCCTCAATGGTACATTCCTCTGTGCTGTCTATGTCCATTCCTTTTGGTAATCCATGTTTAATTTCTTTAAATCATTTCTTCACTTGGAGACCATTGTGTGCTCAGATCTTCCAGGTGTTTGTTTAATCATTATTGTTTGAATTATTTAATGATTCATCATGAATTTAAACTTGTGCTAAGGAGAGCGTTTTCCCTCAGGAGCGACAGCAGAGCAGTTTGTGAAAGACGTTCCTGAACTCCACATTGAAGGCAGTGTAGATGATAGGGTTGACGGCACTGTTCACATAACCAAGCCAAGTGACCACACTGATCAGCGTTGGCCCGATGTCACATGACTCGCAAAGCGCCTTCGTCACATGGACCACGAAGAAAGGAGTCCAGCAGGCCAAAAACACACCTGGAGAGGAGAAGATCATGTATGTCTTTACATTGGAAATTCTTCCAACTTTTTCATGTGCATGATTGGACAAATTATACTATAGGCAGAGAAAAGAGCGAATCGTTTCTGGCTCGCAATGTTTTGTTTCCTGTGGTCACTGTATAATAGTGTCAGTTACCTTTTTATTCATCTTTTGTATTTTTTCAATTATACTATTGTACCACAGCACACTGACTTCACACCATGATTTCAGTCTGTATGAGTTGTACAGCAAACAATGGTGACAATATGGTCAGTGCTTTCATTGCCCTGGAAACAGCCTTATGCATTTTTATACTTGAAAGGACTTTTGTTGGAAAGCAATTGTGATGTTAATAATCTAAGAGCAGCAGGTGTCACATCAAACCATGGGAAGTTTTTATATATTACAGAACGTGACATTTTACAAGTGTTTTCATCATACTTGACCACTCATCATTTAGGTCTCATTTCTGCTCATGCATTTATTCATGACTACATAGGCTACATTATTTTGGAATAAAAGAACATTCAAACACACATTGTATCCATTGATGTATACCTGTCTTGATTTTAAAAAACCCAGATCATCGCAAGGCACTTTGAGTGGTTGAAAAGACCAGCATGACTGCTCACCAGCATATGTTCTGGATGCTGAAGTCCCTTAAAATCATCTTAAAGAGACAGCTCACCAAAAAGCTTACATTTGTGTCATAAACTGTCTCATTTCAAATAGTATGAACATCAAGCATCTATACCAATTCCATGCTGATTTTCTCTTTTTGTATGCAGAGCAACATAAAGGTGAGTAAATGATGACAGAATGTACATTAATCCCTTAAAGGGATAGTTCACCCAAAAATGAAAATTGCCCTATATGATATACTCCCCCTCAAGCCATCCTAGGTGTATGCTTTTCTTCTTTTAGACAAATACATTATATTAAAAAATGTCCTGTCTCTTCTGAGGTTTATAATGGCAATCAACACACAGACGTAAACAAAGGTGTATGTTTGTATATTTGAGTAATTTACAACAGCTTCGAACACGGCTCCACCAATCAGAATCAAGGACCAAAACTATCAGTTTTATAACAAAATACCAGTCACAAATTAGAAGTACAAACAAGGATTTGTAAGGTAAATTGGAGACTGGTTTTCCTTTGCTGTAAACAAAACTTGGTTCTCGTGAGACTAGCATATTCTCACCGGAGCTTGCGTTATGTCTACGTCTTATGTCATCCGTTGGAACACCACTCTCTCGCGAACGTACATACGACAGTTAGCGGAAGAGATAATGGTTCATAAAGTTGTAAATATGGATGTTTTTCTTACACAAACTCATCGATTCACTTCAGAAGGCCTTTATTATCCTCCTGGAGCTGTGTGAAGTACTTTTTATGATGGATGGATGCACTTTATTGGACTTCGAAATCTCATTCACTGCCATTGTAAAGAGCCAGGACATTTTTAATAGAACTCCAATTGTATTTATCTGAAAGATGTAAGTCATATACACCTTGAATAGTTTGAAGGTGAGTAAATAACAGGGTAATTTTCGTTTTTGCATGTCCTATCCCTTTAAAAACAATTGAACTGAACTGATACATACCCACAACCACGGGCAGCACCTTCATTGCCTTCCGCTCCCGTCCGCTCACCCTGTTGCTCTTGCTGTGGCGGCGTCCCGCACGAGATCGATGGTTCTTTCCCACACCGTTCTCCCGGCCGCTGTCATCCTCAGTGGCCTGCTCAGGGTTTTCTGCATCCGACACACTATCCATCTGGGTGGTCATGGGGTCACTCTCTGCTGCCGGTGTTTGACCTTCTGCTTGCCCGTCTGTGGTAAGAGTAACCGGGCTGGTTAAGGACACTGGAGTAGTCGGAGTAGCGGTGAGAGATGTCGGACTGAGACCCGAAGGCATAAGGTACACCACTTTCTCCCTCGCCCGTCCCTTCTCCTTCTGCAGAGCTGCTCCTAGTCGCAAAGACAGGCTCCTACGGCCTCTGGGTGGCCGGTGGAGGTGCGACCGGCTACGGCCAGAGCTCCATCGCTTTAGTCCTCTAAACATCCAGTAGTAGAGGAGGAGCATGACAGGGCAGGGGACGAAGAAGGAGCAGATGGAGGAGTAGACCACAAACTGGTTGTCCTCCAGCTTACAAACATGAGGGTTCCTGTTGGGCACCTGGTTTAAGCCAAATATGACAGGACTGGCTACGCCCAGGGAAAGCACCCAGGTGGCTGTGATCAAAGCCAGCTGGCGAACACTAAACTGGTTCCTGTTGTACTTCAGAGGGACCACCACTGCAATGTACCTGTAGGAAAGATGTAGATAAAGTTTTAAGGTCCACTGACACCTATACAGTTGAGGTCAAAAGTTTACATACACCTTGCAGAATCTGCAAAATGTTAAGTATTTTACCAAAATAGGAGGGATCATACAAAAAGCTTGTTATTTTTTATTTAGTACTGCCCTGAATAAGATATTTCACATAAAAGACATTTACATAAAGTCAACAAGAGAAAATAATAGTTGAATTTATAAAATTGACCCTGTTCAAAAGTTTACATACACTTTGATTCTTAATACTATGTTGTTACCTGAATGATCCACAGCTGTTTTTTTTTTTTTGGTTTGTTTGTTTAGTGATAGTTGTTCATGAGTCCCTTGCTTGTGCTGGACAGTTTTTTTAGGATTTTTGTGTATTTGCCCCCTTTGAGATCCATCTTTTCACACTGAGGACAACTGAGGGACTCATGTGCAACTGTTACAGAAGGTTGGGATTAGGGATCGTATTGGCCGATCACTTGCGCGTTTTGTCAGTAAAGCCGGTTCTGTAATCAGCGGTAAATGCCATCAGGTGCGTGATTTCACGTTGAGCCGGCTTTACTGACAAAACGCGCAAGCATGATCGGCCGATTCGTATCGGTGCATCCCTAGTTGGGATGCTTACTGATGCTCCAGAAGAAAACACAATGCATTAAGAGTCAAGGGGTGAAAACATTTTGAATTTGATTATCGGGGAAAATGTAACTTATTTTGTCTTCTGGGAAACTAACTCAGAAAAATATGACATTTAGGCAAAATTAGAAAAATTTACACATCCTCTATCCAATCAAAAGTTTTTAACCCTGGCTCTTAATGTATTGTGCTTTCTTTTGAAGCATCAGTGAGCACTTGCATCTTCTGTAATAGTTGCATATGAGTCCCTCAGTTGTCCTTAGTGTGGAAAAATGCTGAAAAACGTCTAAGGTTACATATGTAACCCTGGTTCCCTGAGCACGAGACGCTGCGTCCTGGTGGACACTATGGGAACTGCCTTCAGCATTACCGGTTCTGAAGATCCTATAGAACAACGACAATGAACTTTGAAATTGGTCGGCGCCAGCCTATGACATCATAACAAGGCGCCTACCAGTATAAAAGGGGCTCTGGAAGGGAACCAAAGAATTTGTGGGACCTAAAGGATTTTTCAAAAGAACAACGGCTGTTGGTGATTTTATTGTACATTCACAACTTAAACTCAAAATTGGTTAAATTTGACTCAAGGTGGACTTGGACCAAACACTATTTATTCTTTAAAACACAGAAGAAGATTAAATAATGTATAAGTGTTGAATAATGTCCATCATTGTTATGGTCCCCATTGACAAAACAGTTGAGAAATTCTTTTGCGTTCCAGCGATGTAAGAAAGTCATACAGGTTTTGAGCAACGTGGAGGGTCTGTATGTCATACTGTAACATAATTTAAATTGTGGGGGTGAATTATCTCTTTAAGTAGTAGAAAAGTATTTTGAGGTGAAAAATGGCACACAAAGGCAGTAGAGTTGAGGAAACGTTTAGTCAAGGTTATTTTTCTTCCTTTATTTGCCTGCTTTTACTGTAGTTACTTTGGAATGCTTGTAAACGATTATGTTTATGCGTAAAAACATGATTGACAACTCCTTAAAGCATGTTTTGTCTTTGTGTTTGTTAATCACAGTGACCTGCTGAGACGGTGGAAGATGCTAGTGCAATCATTTTAAATTGCATGAGACCTCATAAGTCTGATTCATCTTTTCAATCAACTGCACCCTTTTCGACCCCAAACCTTTGTTTTTATTTTCAGAGACAAGCTCGCTTTCTTTTTAGCATGCGTCAAAGGCGGATTGACCCTGCTCTGCCGTGGTCTGGGACCTCTTGAAGTTCTTTCATATTGTTTATGTGGCCCAGTGATGCTTGATGTACTGTGTAATGAAATTCAGCTCCACGTCTTGGTTTCATTAGCATCCCGCTGGACGCCAATCACACATAACCACCGATTTAAGATTCACTGTGTGAACACCCAGAGAGGCACAAAACAGACCTGCTGAATGTTAAATAAAGCATTAAACATTTTAGGGACCACCAGAAGAAACATGTAGATTGTCTGGATGGACAGACTATTTGTTTTCTATGTTTTTGCAGTGTTTAGGGTATATGGAAGGCCATTTCTTTCTAAATAAATAAGTAAGTATTTAAGTAAGCAAGAAAGTAAATAAATTCATGAATAAAACCATGCTTTGGTAAATGTCATACAAAGTAATAATTATGAAATAAAGTAGAAAGTAATGAGATCATTAGTCATAACTGAGATAATAGTAATGATCATGACATTATGACATAAAAAGCAAACATTTACACTTTTACATTTTTGTTTGTTTTCAGTCTATATGGCCATTTCTGCCAAAAAATAAAAAATAAAAATCATACTTTGGTAAATGACAGAGAAAGTAGAAATAAGGAGATAAAAGCTTAAAAATATGAGATATTAAGTCATAATTATGGCATTAAAAGTCAACCTTATGACATAAAAATACAAACTGTTTAAATTATTTTTTCCCATTGTTTTTTGGTGTTAGGGGTATATGGAAAGCCATTTCTGCCAAAAAAAAATTCATGCTTTTTTCCCCATTGTTTTTCAGTGTTAGGGGTATATGGAAGGCAATTTTTGCCCCCCAAAAATCATGCTTTGGTAAATGAGAGAGAAAGTAATAACTATGAGATAAAATGTTGAAACTATGAGATATTAAGTCATAATTATGGCATTAAAAGTCAACATTATGACATAAAAAGACAAACTTTTTTATTCTTCTTTTTCCCATTGTTTTTCAGTGTTAGGGGTATATGGAAAGCATTTTTTGCCAAAAAAAAATCATGCTTTGGTAAATGAGAGAGAAAGTAGTAACTATGAGATAAAATGTTCAAACTATGAGATATTAAGTCATAATTATGGCATTAAAAGTCAACATTATGACATAAAAAGACAAACTTTTTTATTATTTTCCCCCATTGTTTTTCAGTGTTAAGGGTATATGGAAAGCCATTTCTGCCTAAAAAAAAAATCATGCTTTTTTCCCCCCATTGTTTTTCAGTGTTAGAGGTATATGGAAGGCAATTTTTGCCAAAAAAAAAAAATCATGCTTTGAAGAAAGTAGTAACTATGAGATCAAATGTTGAAATGATGAGATATTAAGTCATAATTATAGCATTAAAAGTCAACATTATGACATAAAAAGACAAACTTTTTTATTCTTTTTTTCCCCATTGTTTTTCAGTGTTAGGGGTATATGGAATGCCATTTCTGCCAAAAAAAAGAAATTCATGCTTTTTTCCACATTTTTTTCAGTGTTAGGGGTATATGGAAGGCATTTTTTGCCCAAAAAAATCATGCTTTGGTAAATGAGGAAGAAAGTAGCAACTATGAGATTAAATGTTGAAATTATTAGATATTAAGTCATAATTATAGCATTAAAAGTCAACATTATGACATAAAATTAATTAATTAATTAATTAATTAATTAATTAATTTTCCCTCATAGTTTTTCAGTGTTAGGGGTGTATGGAAGGCCATTTCTACCAAAACAAAAAAAACATGCTTTGGTAAATGAGAATGTAGTAATTATGAGATAAAAGGTTGAAAGTATACTGTACTTTTGACTTTTTATGTCAGTTGTTTCTGTCACAAATGTGACTTTCTATCTCATACATTTACCTTTTAATGGTTTGTATGCCATAATTTTACCTTGTAAATATGTAATAGTTTCAAGTTCTTGGCTTATAATTTAATTGTTTAATCTCATAATTATGAGACAATGACTACAATACAATGACTTTTAATGTGGCAGAAATGGGCTTCTCATAGTATGTGTTTTTTATGTGTTGATTTTTATTTTTCTTGAAAACATGTGGCTATTAAAAATGCATGTTTCTTCACGCAGCAGCATGTAATTCACACAAATATATAGTAAAAGGACTTGGAAAACCATTTACATTTTCATTATTTGTAAACACACTTTATTGCACTTTCCACAGACATTGGCGAAATGTAGGCTACTTTATATAGCTAGACAAGTCAGCATGCTAATTTAATTAGTCCTACTAAAAGTTAATTTAAAAAAATCAATAATTTGAATAACAGTGGTAATTTACGCATAATTGCATAAAGGTTATGCATAAAGCATAAAGCGTGCATTCTCACTGGCCACATCTTTATATATTAACATAAACAATTACAACAGAACTTAATATAAGTGATTTCTTGTCACATTCATTCCGTTCATTTTTATGAGTTGAAGTTTGAGCTATTTTTAATAGAGAGCGGTGGGTGAGCAGGTGTATGTGTGGGTGCATGTCTCACCTGTCCACACTAATTGCACATAGATTCAAAATGGAAGCAGTGCAGAGCATCACGTCCATAGTCATTAGGGCATCACAGATGTACATACTCAGGGTCCAAATGCCACCCAGGAACTAAAACACACCCACCCACACACACACATAGACAGAGAAAGATATGTAAGACAACGGGACACACACACTCATTCATAGCTGCCAAAGGCATCTATTCCAAATAAATATCTGCAAACATAAATACCAATATTAACCAATGATGTCCTTGAATGTGTCAGTTGTGTTGCTGACTATGCAGGGTCATAAAGCTCTCGGATTTATGTTCGGAAGATAAATAAAGGTCTTACGGGTTTGGAACGACATGAGGGTGAGCAATTAATGACAGAATCTTAATTTTTGGGTGAACTATTTAAGCCTTCAGGGATCTTTTGGGAGCAGATGGTAGGTGTTTATCACTCTATGGTCTTGACTGACTGCAATTAAAGTCTGAATTCATTCAAAGAATGAACCAAATCCTTTGTTAATTCAAACTAACCATACAATAGAGACAGGAAGTCTCTCAGGGAAATCACTTACTGCATCAAGATTCACTTCACGGACACAAAAACGTCAAGAGCAACAATTCACACAGTAAGACATTAGAAATAGTTTCCTATAGAACAAAATATGACCCTGGACCACAAAACCAGTCTTAAGTAGCACAGGTATATTTGTAGCAGTAGCCAACAATACATGGTATGGTATTCTTTTATGCCAAAAATCATTAGGATATTATATAAAGATCATGTTCCATTAAAATTTTTTATAAATGTTCTACCATAAATATATGCACTATGCATTGTTAAGAACTTCATTTGGACAACTTTAAAGGAAATATTGTCCTATCCTAACAAATCATACATTAATGGAAACTTATTTATTCAGATGATGTATAAATCTCAATTATCAAATGCACCCTTATGATTGGTTTTGTGCTCCAGGGTCACAAATGTACACCAAAATGGAATAAACTCAACATGAAATTAAAAATGACCTATATTTCTTAATTCATGTTCCTTGAGTTATTGTGAATGATTCATTACACTAATTATTCCACAGAAAAAAAGGTTCTGATGACAACTTTTTTGATGAATTACATAAGTCAAACACACTGCTTTCAATCTAGATTTTAAAGCTCTAGGTTAATAATCGAAAAGTTGATCCATCACTGCCTCAGGTTTTAGACAAGCGCACATCCCCCATGTTAAACAGACCTAGATCCATGCTCATTTTCAGTTTAATTTATGTTAGTGAAGTCTAACTGTTTCATGCAATACAGCAATTTGAATGACTCTTAAATGAGCAATAAATACAGGTTCAACATCACATAAATGACTCATGATTTCTGTAATGCTTAATGTTTAATGTACTAGCATCTACTTAAATCTTCTCAAAGTTGGTTAAAAAAATAAAAAAAAAGTTTGTTCCATATTATCCTTCTAGCCTTAACCGCAATTGCTCTAGTCAGACTGCACTGGTAATAAATGTGACCCTGGACCACAAAACCAGCCATAAGGGTAAAAAAAAAAAAAATAAATAAATTACGCTGGATAAATAGTTTTCTATTGATGTATGGTTTGTTAGGATAGGACAATATTTGCCTGAGATACAACTATTTTAAAATATGGAATCTGAGGATGTGAAAAAATCTAAATTAAGTTGTCCAAATGAAGTTCTTAGCAACGTAAGATATAACTAATTAAAAATTTTCAAAGTTTTGATATATTTATAGTAGGAAATTTACAGAATATCTTCATAGATCTTTACTTAATATCCTAATGATTTTTGGCATACAAGAAAAATCTATAATTTATTGGCTATTGCTACAAATATACTCATGCTACACACGACTGGTTTCAGGATTCTTTGATGAATAGAAAGATTCAAAGATCAGCATTTTTCTGAAAAAAAAATCTACTCTGTTTTCAACATAATAATAATAAATGTTTCTTTGATCAGCAAATCAGAATATTAGAATGATTTCTGAAGGATCATGTGACTGGAGTAATAATACTAAAAATTCAGCTTTGAAATCACAGGAATAAATTACATTTTAAAATATATTCAAACAGAAAGCAGTTATTTTAAATAGTACAAATATTTCAAAGTTTTTTCTGTTTTTGCTGTATTTTGGATCAAATCAATGCAGGCTTGGTGAGCAGAAGAGGCTTCTTTAAAAAACATTAAAAATCTTACTGTTCAAATCTTTTGACTGCTACTGTATAAAGGGGGGGTTTAGACAGTTAACCATCTCTCATTGGTCAACAGTGCTCACCTCAGAATAGACGTAGAGTGGTAGAACCAGCACAGCCAGCAGGAGGTCAGCCACGGCCAGACTGACAATGAAATAGTTAGTTGCGGTTTTAAGGGAGCGTTCGGTCAACACACTGAGGCAAACCAGAACATTCCCCAGGATGATAATGAGGATGAGAGGCACGCCGCATATCAACGCGAAGTAGTTGTACCCCTCGTGGGCCAACTCTGGGTCTATACTGGGCGTCACATTGACCATGTTGCCCTGAAGTTCAGCTGTCAACCCGAATTTAACATCTGCGAGAGGGAAAGATAGACAAAGTGGGGGCTGTTTATAGAGACAAATGTGTCTTTGTGTGTGTAATGTATGATAATATGTGTTTGTGTTCCTGCCCATCTGTTACCAGAAGAGGAAATATGACAAGAAGAAGCCATAAATATGAACAAGCTCTGTCATTTTACAGTCGTTTATATGCAGAGTGCTTGAAAATGCAGTCATATGTCTTCTTATTTTTGGACAGTAACAGACTCTATCTCTATTTATCATCTGAATGGAAACAAATGTTGTCATTTCATGCTGTAAAATGGTTTGTTTTCATTCTAGTCAAAGTTCTTACCTTGAAACTGTCACGATCAGACAGGATTTTCGGGATTTGTAGAGTATGTTGGTGCTTGAGGGTGTTGTAATCACTTTTTGGAAGTGTGTGGGATAAAGTTGACTCCTTACGTCAACAGCAGCCATGTTGAAAGAGTTAGCACTTCGTTCATGCGATCTGATAGAGCTGAAAGAGAAGAGAGGTGATAATTGAATCTTCTTTTTAAGCTTTATATAAGCATCATTAGCAATGCGCATGACTGTCACAATCAAGTTAAAAAAGGAGGCATATGAGATGAGTTTGACACCCTTGAATTACCGAAGAGCGGTGATGACTTGGTCTCTGGTTTCACACACAAGCTAAAATGTGCCGAAACTGATTTGCAAGCGTTGACGTATCTCACGGTGTGTTGAAAATAAGTTTGAAATATCTTTTTACACATTTTTGGTTCCCTATGGCTGCAGGTTTAATTGCTTGTTTAATAGCTGATGATATCTTTGTGTCATTTTGGAATTAGAGGCGCAAAGGCGTATAATATAACATGAATTAACTTTTTGGGTCAGTTTAAATGAGTTCCACCGAATATCGACTTTATGAAATTGGTTGTCATCATGCGATTTGTCTTGGTTTCTTTATTCTACGTTGGAGTATGGGATCAGAGGATGCTCTGCTTCTGTGATAACGGACTGTTTGAAATTCTCCCCTCTCGCAACAACAGGTGAAAGTTGCTATGGCAACCTCCAGTGTGTGTGTGTGCGCGCGCGTGTGTGCCACAATGAAGACGGGAGGCACTTGTAAGCATGTACATAAATAAAAACCCAATCAAACCCGTTCCAGTTCACATCACCCTTTGGTAACTAATGAAAATGTTCAATTAGAGAAGTCTCCTCTCAGGTCGATGTTATCGTTTCTGCCCCTGCAGCTTCTTCTCTTGGAAGTCTAGTAGTTAGAGGAGTTGCACGCCTTTCCGGATTGAATTGAGAACGGCTTTTAAACATCATTTGACATGAACTGTAATTTCAATTTGAAATCAGGGAAGTAGAATAATCAATCAAAAGGTTTTTAATAATATTTCTTTCATTCTTAGCACATTTAGCCAGAGGTTAAAAACAACCCGGTGCTGGGTTAAATATGAACAAACCCAATAATTAGGTTTAAATGTTAAATGTTTAGCCTAATCTTCTGGGTAGTTTTATTTAACTCAATTATTGCTTAAAAATACTACATGGCTGGTTTAAAATAAATCCAAAATAGGTTGGAAATTAAAAATTAGAGACATAATTAATAGAGGCATCAGCAATAACCAAGAGGGTTAACATTTATTAAAAGGCAATAAAAAAAAGTTTATTATTTAATTATTGTTTATTCAACTTATTTATTGAACATATAAATAAATGTTAATTTTCAATCCTATTTTGGGGTAAAAAAAAACCCAAACTAAACAGTTTTGGGTAAAAACTTATTTAATTTGAAGATCAGGGTAAATTGAACTTATTTTGTCTTCTGGGAAACATGTAAGTATCTTCTGTAGCCTCTGAAGGGCAGTATTAATGAAAAAAATATATGATATTTAGGCAAAATAAGAAAAATGTCACGAGTTTTCACCCCCTGGCTATTAATGCATGTGCTCTTCTTGAGCATCAGTAAGCTTTTGAACCTTCTGTAATAGTTGCATATGAGTCCTTCAGTTGTCCTCAGTGTGAAAATATAGATCTCAAAATCATTTAGTCATTGTTGGAAAGGGTTCAAATACACACACACAAAAAAAAAAAAAAAAATTAGTGGGACCTAAAGGATTTTTCTGAAGAACAGCAGAGAGTTTAACTGTTCAGGGCAAACAAGGGACTTATGATCAACAAACACAGCCATGGATCATTCAGGTAACAACACAGTATTAAAAATCAAGGGAATGTAAATTTTTTACTTTTGACTGGGGTCATTTTTATAAATTCAACTATTATTTTCTCTTGTGGACTATATGTAAACGTCTTTTATGTGAAATATCCTACTCAGGTCAGTACTAAATAAACAATAACATACATTTTGTATGATCCCTCGTACTTTGGTCAAATAATTAACATTTTGCAAATTCTGAAAGGGGGATGTAAACTTTTGACCTCAACTGTACTATAATTGAAATCTACATACTGTACAAAAACAAATAAAGTCTAATAACCACTTAAATATTACTTTGGATGTTTTCTTTCCACAAAACGTCTTAAACGTGTTATGAAAAGCCTCAAATCTCATAACTGATGCTAATCATATGCTAATCTCATAGCATATGTTTGTACATAAAAACAATATTTTTGGCGCACAACTCCTTAATTAAATTCAATTCAATTGATTTGTAAAAGTGTCAAATCAATATGCAGTTCAGGCTGTATCCATGTGCCATGAGGTTTTCTGGCTGCATAAACCACATACCCTGCCATAATGAAGGTATTAGCAAAAATCACTATGTGCTGACTCTTTAATCTCCCAAAGTACAAAGGTAAACAAACACAGTGTGCCACTGGCAGTTGTCAGTCTGGTAATCTATCCCCATGCTTCTTGTACCCAGCGTTCTGATTGTAAATGTCATCCCAGGCACGACATCTCTGGGTAATGGGAACAGCAGGGAAAAGAAGAAAAAGTCACTTACACACCCTGGTGTAAGTCTGTCTGACCAGAACGTTTCATACAAGGCACATGGATAACGCAACAAGCCATCTCACCCCTGTCCCTGAACGTCCCTTTGCGAGAACTGTCAAAGCACAAATAGCTTCTGACTGTCTAGTTGACAGAGGACGCCTAGTATAATTTCATTAGAAAGTTTGAAATGCCATTGTCACATTGGCGTTCGCCCTAGAGCAGAAGGACTCGGAAGGTTGCATCTCATTACGCTCCACCTTCAAGCATGAACTGTTTGATTTTGCACATATGAGCCTACCCAGGCCAATATGAGACGCTTTATTGGGATTAAGTTCATGCGGAAAGGTCGTTCCATTACAGGTGGAATGATTCAAGAATTAGTCTCTTTAGCGGAAGTGCCCTTTAGAGGCTTCAGGTTCTCTGACCTTCTAAAAACGTTTTTGTTCTGCACTTTTCACAGGTACAGTACATTTTGGTGTCCCTTGACTTTCTGTGAGAGCACTAGATGTTCTAGTATTAGTTATGGTTGATAAAAAGTATAAAAAAAATATTTTTTAAAAGAAAACACGTCAAACATATAGCATATGTTTGTGTGGTATATTGAATTTAATTCATAGATTTTAATGATTTATGAATACATAATTTTAATGATGAAAATTTTAATGTTTAGCCCTGTCCACTTGATTTTTCCTCTATTACCAAAAATGTACCTGTGACATCCAACACATGGCATGATGGGAAAATAAGTAACTACTGTCTAAATAAGTAAATAACTGTTGCAGTGCTCAATGCATGTAATGCGCTTAAACATTAAAAACTGTTACCCAATAGTACTGTAAGAAAAAGTGATTAAACTAATATTTTTCATTAATTTATGCGAAATATAAGAATACTTACATTTGTAAACTTGTCATTTATTTTAGTTTTTTTCACATTTTAAAAAAAATATATATAATGATAATATCTTAAATTCTGTTTATGTTCATTATTTTAATGTGTATTGCTATTATATAGTCACCGTTTTGAACTGTATTTAAATATTTTCAAGACTTTTTAGTAGTTTCATGTCTATTTTTGTGAGCGTGTATACCTACATAAACATATTTGGGTGACTAATTTGTACCTTTTAAGGTTTGAATCTAAAAAAAAAAAAAAAAAAAAAAAATTGGGAATGTCCCTATATGTAAAAATCATATACAAGTAAATTAAATAAAAATACATAAAGTTTTCTGTGAGGGTTAGGTTATAGTATTTTTAATTTGCTGTATATTAAAACAATAGAAGTCTATGCTATGTCGCTATTTAGATAGCTACGATAAATGTGTGTGTGTTTATATACTCCGCTACACTGAAATGTCCACTTTGCCCCTAGAATTGAGCTGACAAAATCTGATGAATCCTCCATGTTGCGACATTCAAGGATATAAAAAATATGTTTAAATACAGTAAATAATGTTTGTTTTCCAAAAACACTGAAATGTTTTCCGTCAGAGAAATGTATGTATTTATATTTATTCACCTGTGACTGCTTTAAAGGGGACATCGGATGCCTATTTTCAACAAGTTGGTTGTTTAAAAGAACACTCCACTTTTTTGGAAATAGGCTCATTCTCCCTCTATTTAAAACTTGACTCTTCTGTAGCTATATTGTGTACTAATACCGGCGGAAAATGTAAAGCTGTGATTTTCTAGGCCGATAAGATTAGGAACTACACTTCTATTCCGGCGTAATAGTCAAGGAAGTTTGCTGCCATAATATGGCCAAAGCAGACGCAGTAATATCACGCAGCACATGTGCAAATGCTAAACTAGCTGGGAACTAATTTCAGGCACTGTGTGATATTACTCCGCCTGATTCGGTCATGTTACGGCAGCAAACTTCCTTGACTATTACGCTGAAATGGGAGTGTAGCTCCTAATCTTATCGGCCTAGAAATTCACAGCTTTACATTTTCTGCAGGTATTAGTACACAATATACCTACAGAAGAGTCAAGTTTTAAATAGGACAAATATCAAAACTCGTTGGTCATTTTTGAACGAGATACTATTGGTCTAATAGGATTCAGTGATCTATGCTAAGCTATGCTAAAAGTGATATCGCCAGAACAGGAGAATGGCTAAATGGATTTCAAAACGGTAAAACTCAACTAACTCGGGGGGAGTTGGAGTTCGTCCTCAGGAGATCTGATGTCAGGAGAAAATGAAGACTCTTAGGTTCACTTTTACATCCAAATACAAAACACCTGCAAATGGCGGACAGCATACAACTGGCTGAGGGCTCCCTGCTGAAAAAAACCAGCATATGCTGGTTAGGTAGGTTTTGGTGCTGGAATGCTGGTTTTAGCTGGTTTATGCTGGTCCTTAGCTGGTTAATGCTGGTCCTTAGCTGGTTAAACCAGCAAAGGACCAGCATAAACCAGCTAAAACCAGCATCCCAGCACCAAAACCTACCTAACCAGCATGTGTTGTTTTTTTCAGCAGGGCTAATATGGGAAAATCAAAACGGCTTGATAATTGTGAATGTTTAGGTTTTTCAGGGATTGAAAATCATTGTAGGATGTTGTGTCCACACACTGCTAAGACACACTTTAATGCAAACACCATGTAAATTTTTTTCTTAAAATTTCTTAATATGGCCATGTGAAGGCCACTATTACATTCATTTCTCTCTCCCTTGTTTTGGACTGTCGAAGCATTGCTTATTTCCCTTTCTCGGTTATGCTCAATTAAAAGCATCCTTTAGTGTTGAGATACTGTCCTCACCTCCAGGAATGTTCCTTCACCAGCGATGGCAGCCGGCTTTAATTATAGACAGAGAATTTCAGAGCTGCTACAATCCTCCATAACGGGAACAATGAAGAGTGATCAAGGTAATTACTGCCTTTCCTCTCTCTTTATTATAGTGATTTTTTCTAAGCTAATCAGAGCCCGGCAGTCTTTTCGTAGGTGTTCAAAAACTTTTGCGCTGTCTTTGTGATCATTCCGTCCAATAATAATGTTTTCACAGTCTAAGTGCTGTCTTATTAGTGGAGGTTACTGTAGTAAAGTGCCTTTTGTTGTCTTCTTTTAAATTGCTACAGAGAATAATAGAAGAAAATCTGGCACGCCAGACTAAAGCATCTCACCTGTCAATGCCTCGCTATTTAAGCTGGTCATCTTTTTTTATATTTTTTATTCTGGAAAAAGCTTGACAGAAAGTCTTTTTCACCCCTAAATGGTTTGATTCATGAGAAGTCTTGAGATGTGGCAGATCAGGTGATGGCCTGTGGCATTTCCTTTGTGTGGCTGAATGTCTTTTTGATGATTTATAGCCACAAGTCTCTACAGGAAAACACAGCAAGAGGAGAGATAAATGGGCAGACATTCACAGCAAAAACAAAAGCTCCAGAGGGAGGTGAGGCAATGATCTGTGCTAAGGGAGGCGATCACATATTAAAGTGTGTGTTTTTAGCATCTATGTGTGAGGAGCGCGTGAAAAACAGAGGACCAGGTCACAAGGGAGCAAATGGCTACAATTTTTAAGTGTTTGTAGGGTAAGAAAACTCTCTGTATTTAAAGGGAACGTTGCACACAAAAATATGTCTTAGTAATATGTGGACACAACCACCCTTACAATGATAAAAATCCATTTATGCATTTTTTTAACAGTCTCAATTATCAAGCCGCCTTAATATGACATGTCAGCCAGTTGTACGCTGTTCACCATTTTCTCTGCACTCAGGTAGCTGTAGCGATAACGTCTCTTAAACAATGCAGGTGTTTTGTAGTTGGATGTAAAAGTGAACATAAGTGAACATTAATTTTCTCCCAACAACAGTCACTAAAGACGATAGTAATGCACCACCGAATACACAAAAAAACTGGAGAGGTGGGATGAGCAGTAGCTCATTATCATTTAAAGAGCCATGCACCGAAACAGGTTGCTGTGAACAGAGCCTTTTTTGACAAGTTAAAAAGGGTGTTGTTTTACACCACCATTGAGGATTTTCACTAAAGACCCTAAAGAATCAAACCAACTTGTAGAAAATGGCCATCCAATGTCCCCTTTTAAAATAATTTACTTCAAAATGAGAGATTAGTAGTTTTTAGCTTAATTAGCCTATTACACAATGTGTAATGTATGAAGCACTATACAAAGAAAAGTGACTTGATTATTAGCTTTGAGCAAAGAGATCTATAATATCTAAAAGCTATCGTTTAGCCTTTACATTCATCTCAACAGAACTTGCTCAACAGCCAACTGACCTAAAAGTGTGCATCTGCCATCTTTGTCAATTCTTAGCCAATCCCCTGAACCCTAAATGTTATGTGACTAAGCAATCACGATTCACAAGAAAATCACAACCAAATACAATTTTGTGGCCACACTTGTTTGCTCTGCAAAATTCAGTCATTGAAATAGGAATCCACGTTATGGCAGTTTTGTGTGAAACTTTTTCCACAAAGATTTTACTCGTGTTCAAGTTGGTCATGCAAATTTGGTGAGCTGTGCTCATACCAACCTGATCTCATTATGAAAATGCAATCATTTTTCAATTGTTTTTTTTTAGTTCTTTCTTAGTGAGTCATGTTTTTCACAGGATTCGTACCCAAGGATTCCGCATCTTGAGTCCAGCACTGTCTGAGCTACTGGAAAGCAAAACATATGGAGCTGTGATCATAACTGTGTATGAAAATGCTTTACCACCTCTAGTGTTCATTTCGGTTGATATGTATGCATCTTGCGAAAAAGTTCCCAGAGGTAAAATCCTTTTACTAGCATTAGCATAATAGCAAATTCATTATATATGTGAGAATGAAAGAATCATTTAGAATTAGGATAAATCACATGTAAGACACTGCAAAAGACGCAAACACAACTAAAATAGGTGTCCCTGGTCCACAAATATAATTCTTTAAGTTACAAATTTAATTCAAAGTTAATTCTTAAGTTGCACGGATATATTTGTAGCAATAGCCAAAAATACATTGTATGGGTCAAAATTATAAATTTTTCTTTTATGCCCAAAATCATTAGAATATTAAGTAAAGATTATGGTCCATAAAGATATTTTGTAAATTTCCTACAGTAAATATATCAAAACTTAATATTTCATTGATTGAGATTTTTTTGCAAAATGAGTTCTGTGTGAATGGCCCCTATTGTATTTTGACTTCCAGATTAACATATCTTACATGCACACAATGTGCACATTTGGGAATTTGAGTGATATCTGCATTAAGCCAATAATGAGCTAATGACAGTGAAATGCCATGGGTTAATTAAACATGCTTCTGACGTAATTAAGTAAAGCTGTCACCAGCCAGTCGCTTTGTTAAATGGCGTCATCCCAACACAGACCGTGATAAGATATCAGCATCAGTTCATTTCAAGCTGACAGATATATGAACACAGACAGTCTCATGTACTGTACTTCATTCACCAATGGTGCCTCAAGACAATTGCCCCGCTGTGAGATCTTGGTCATTGATTTTCCTGTCTTAAGTCTTGTAGATCAACTGCTGGCTTATCTAGAGCCCCTTTAACAATCTCAACGTCTCATTTGGCCAATTAGCATTCAACACATTTGCGATTTGAAAGAGAACAGCCCTTTTCTGAACAGTTCAGATTTTATAAGTTTTCCTGTGCTAGGAATGATGTTATATAGAGATAACCAATGCATTATGTTTTGCAAGCCTGTGGAAGATCTTCACTACACCATTAGGGACATCGGCACCCACATAGTTAAATATTATTAAGGTTGTGAATAAACTCAACGGTTCGGTGGATCCAGTACATCTACGATTAGTGCGAGGTCACACTCTATCAGACAGCGCCCTCAGACTGTCAATTAGAAGGCCTGAGATGGAGAAAAAGAAAAAAAATGAAAAATGATGGGACAAAGCCATTTTAAAATGAGATAATTATTCTGATGGCAGGAGAAGATTAGATATGATATGGGCTGGAGTCGGACTGAGGAACAGCAGGCTCTGGATCGTAGTGGCTTGTGGTTATTAATTCATTTGTGTGTTCTGCGGGACTGATGATTTACAATCTCTGTTGGATTTCATCTTAAATGTTGGCAGTTTGTGTGTGAATATATCAAGTAAATTGCCTAGGAAATTGGCCTACTAAAATGCAATCAGGTATTTAAATAATTTAAAACAACATTTTTCTGACAATAATCACACATTTATAAATGTTTTTTAATAACATGGTGAAAACATATTGTCCTTATAATATCAAGCTTACTGTTTTTCTTAAAAAGTATAACTGAATAAAATATTTTGAAATAAAAAATTTGAATAAAAATATATATTAGTAAGAGATTCCCTCTCAAGGGAATCTTCATATTTTAGGGCTAGACTGATGACATGAATTCCTTCCTTTTCTTTTACCAATCTTGACCGTCTCTTCATCACGGCTCCACTTTCCACTTTGCTCTGTAAGAGTGGCGCCTGCTGCGAGCTGGGAACCATCTGCCAGGATGGCACTTAAATGAGTGAATTCTTCTCTATCACACTCAAACACTCACATCAGACTCTCTTCACCATGGTCAGATTACTATCAAATACCCAAGGCTTCAGTGTTTCCCAGCGCCAGGTATTTACGCCCCCCCTCGGCTTTGTGCCAGACGGAGGCAAGTGGCTTATAAGTACAAGATATGATTGACCTTTTCCTGCTTGATCTCAGCTCCTCAATGGATTTACAGACCTGGCACCCAACAACGTGAGTTGCCCTTTTAACCAGGATTTAGATTCAGCTCTGTTTTAACTCTGACTAAGTTCAAAAGAAGCATCTTGTAGATCCTTAATTTGAATTTAGCTACTCATGCCTGTGCTATTTTTTTTATTATTATTTGTCTGAGCTGAGGGAATAATTAAACATGCTCATCTACAAATGTCTACTTTCTCTTACATGTGTAGCTTTGGAAAGTCCAATTAATTTTAGTGAATCTTCTCTTTCTCATATATAATGCTGAAAGGTCCCATTCATCGTAGTAAATCTGATTTATCCTAAATCATTCTAGTAAATCCTTAATGATCCTTTTATTCTCACATAGTGCTGAGAAGTCTGATTCATTGTAGTGGATCTGATTTATCCTAAATCATTCTAAGAAAATCCCAAAAGATTATTTTATTCTTATTATATAGTGCTGAAAGGTCTGATTCATTGTAGTGAATCTGATTTGTCCAGATTCATTCTAGTCAATGCTAAATTATTGTTTTATTCTCACATATATAGTGCTGAAATGTCTGATTTATTGTAGTGAATCTGATTTATACTGATTCATTCTAGTCAATTCTAAATGATCCTCTCATTCTCTCTCACATATAGTGCTGAAAGGTCTGATTCATTATAAATCATTGAATGATTTAAGTTAATCCTAAATTATATTTTCTCTCTATGATATGTAGTACTAGAAAGTCTGATTCATTGTAGTGAATCAGATTCATTCAAGTGAATTCTAAATATTTTCTCTCTCTCTCCAATATGTAGTGCTAGACTGTAGTGAATCTGATTTTCTCTCTTTGATATGTAGTGTTAAAGTCTGATTCATTGTAATGAATCTGATAAATTTAAGTGCATTCTGATTTGTAGTACTAGAAAGTCTGATTCGTTGCAGTGAATCTGATTCAAGTGAATTCCAAAATTATATTTTCTCTCTCTCTGATTTGTAGTGTCAAAGTCTGGTTCATTGTAGTGCATCTGATTAATTCAAGTGAATTCTAAATGATATTTTCTCTATCTCTGATATGTAGCATTAAAATCTGATTCATTGTAGTGAATCTTATTTAAGTGAATTCTAAATTATATTTTCTCTCTCTCTAATATGTATTAGAAAGTCTAATTATATTTTCTTTCTCTCTGATATGTAGTGTTAAAGTCTGATTCCTTGTAGTGAATATGATTCATTCGAGTGAATCCTAAATTACATTTTCTCTCTCTGCTATGTAGTACCAGAAAGTCTGATTCCCTGTAGTTAACCTGATTCATTCACATGAATTCTAAATGATATTTTATCTCTCACCGATATATATAGTCTTAAAGTTTGATTCATTGTAGTTAATCTGATTTATTCAAGTGAATTCAAAATGATATTTTCTCTATCCCTGATATGTAGCATTAAAATCTGATTCATTGTAGTGAATCTTATTTAAGTGAATTCTAAATTATATTTTCTCTCTCTCTAATATGTACTAGAAAGTCTAATTATATTTTCTTTCTCTCCGATATGTAGTGTTAAAGTCTGATTCATTGTAGTGAATATGATTCATTCAAGTGAATCCTAAATTACATTTTTCTCTCTGATATGTACTAGAAAGTCTGATTCATTGTAGTGAAACTGATTAATTCAAGTGAATTCGAAATGATATTTTCTCTCTCTCCGATATGTAGAATTAAAACTCTGATTCATTTTAGTAAATCTGATTAATTCAAATGAATTCTAAATTATATGTTCTCTCTCCGATATGTAGAGTTAAAGTCTGATTCATTGTAGTGAATATGATTCATTCAAGTGAATCCTAAATGACATTTTCTCTCTCTGATATGTACTAGAAAGTCTGATTCGTTGTAGCGAATCTGATCAATTCAAGTGAATTCAAAATGATATTTTCTCTCTTCGATATGTAGCACTAGAAAGTCTGAATCATTGTAGCGAATCTGATTCATTCAAGTGAATTCTAAATTATATTTTTTCTCTCTCCGATATGTAGAGTTAAAACTCTGATTCATTTTAGTAAATCTGATTAATTCAAATGAATTCTAAATTATATTTTCTCTCTCTCTCTCTGATATGTAGAGTTAAAGTCTGATTCATTGTAGTGAATCTGATTTATTCAAGTAAATTCTAAATTATATTTTCTCTCTCTCTGATATGTAGTGCTAGAAAGCCTGATTCATTGTAGTAAATCTTATTAATTCAAGTGAATTATAAATTATACTTTCTCTCTCTTCGATATGTAGTGTTAAAGTCTGATTCATTGTAATGAATATAATACATTCAATTGAACCCTAAATTATATTTTCTCTCTTCGATATGTAGTTCTAGAAAGTCTGATTCATTGTAGCGATTGATTAATTCAAGTGAATTCTAAATTATATTTTCTCTCTCCAATATGTAGTGCTAGAAAGATCTGATTCATTGTAGTGAATCTGATTTATTTAAGTAAATCCTAAATGATATTTTCTCTCTCTGATATGTAGTTCTGAAGTCTGATTAATTTTGGTGAATCTGATTCATTCAAGTAAACCCTAAATTATATTTTCTCGCTCCGATATGTAGTTCTAGAAAGTCTGATTCATTGTAGAGAATCTGTTTCATTCAAGTGAATCCTAGATTATATATTTTTTCTCCAATATTTAGTTCTAGAAAGTCTGATTCATTGTAGTGAATCTGACTCATGTTAATGAATCCCAAATTATCTTTCTTTTTCATTTTACTGAAACGTCTGATTCAAAGAATTGAATCTGATTTATTCAAGTGAATCCTAAATGATCTCATTCTCTCTCACATATAGCACTGAAAGGTCTAATTCATTGAACTCTGTGTATCTTATTCATTCTAAATGAATCCTAAGTGATTGTCATCATTATCATTACAGTGAATCATTTCATCCTAAATAATCATCTCTTTCTCATATATAGAACTGGAAGGTCTAATTCTGATTTCTAGTGAACCAGTTGGTTTGAATGGTTAATGTAAATGATCAGACTCTCAGTACTATGTTGCAATGTAAATGAGGGATTATTTTGTTGTATTTAGAACAAATTAATGTTTTTAAATCTTAAAGGTAATTAGCTGCTTTAACACAACTTTTTAAAAACTTTTCGTCAGTTACTGTATTAGCTTCTTTAGCTACAATTTCAAATACAATTCCCAAAACTGATGGATAGGAGTTCAGGTTAGGGATCAGATTAGATGGTGGACAACAGGACTGTTGTTCCAAGAGAAGATGTTAAAAGCGCACACTCTTCTTGGAAAAATCAGTCAAAAAATAAACAAATAAACAATTCCTATTAGTCCACCATGCAGATTCTCTACTGATTGTGTTTTGTTCATTCCTGACCTCAGCTCCTCCACACGGCTGAGGTTTTAAGCGTATTTTTAGATAATGTAGCTGACCAATGTATTTCACACTCAAGCATATGGTAATGATGTAATCTATTCTCAACCCACATTGCTGAGGGGCGTTTGACAGTCGTCACCAAGGGCCTGAAATAGCATACTGATCTATGTCCTGCACCTCTCAAGAGATTCTTCAGACATGTATAGCATAATTGTGTATATTACACTGAACAATGGAAGGAAGGGGCTGGTGTGGGGGTAGGGTGGGCAATAAATAAAAATCCCGCCCACTTGTGGTCCACAATACCATAGCAACCAACCTGTGGATTTCAGTGCCAGATGGTCACTAGGAATTTAATCGCCTGTATTTCTTACCCAAGAGAACCATAACTTTTCAGGGCGGGTGGCATGACAAGACAAGCCACAGGTTCCTCAATGGGTCACTGGATGTACATCGACTGAATGATCAATGTTCTGCAGATGCCAAGCAGAGGCATGAGATTCATAGATGTTTCATGCGAATGCTGACATGTTGTCAGAGCGTTTCTTTGAAGGCTGTTTGCGTGTCTTGAGCAACAGGTGCTAAACAGCCCAGACTCCATTACAGCCACCTGTCTGGTTCCACCAGCGTGGTTCTGTTGGATCCGCTCCACTGAGTTTCCGTCACCAGAGGAAATGACAACCTAAATGTGTCTTTTTGACCAGCTGTGTGCACAGCAACAACAGCATGACAGCGGTGGGGGGCGAAGGGGAAAGACTGAGCTGGCATCGGACCCACGGTTGGACACTGTGTATGTCCGTATGGGTTTGTGTTTAGTTAGTTGCTATGGTTTCTAAAACTCATGCTCATTTCAGAACACTGTGTGCAATGTGTACTTCATATGGGTGGTGTTAACGATAAAACACAACCTCATGAGAAAACACAAGGATTTTACAAGTTGGCAGTTTTGAATGAATTCACACAAAGTGATTCTTATGAAGACATGATGCACAATTAGGTCCACCCCTGAACTTAACCTAAAGCAGTTGGTGGGGTATATTGTATGAATAAATACAAAGTAGTCACAAATTAATTGTTATGAGATTGTGTTGGAACGATCTATGTTGAGATTTAGGAAGGGCACAAGGTTTAGGACTACCCCTGATTACAAAATAATTACTATAATATTGTGAATAGAGTTAGCTGAAAAGCAACCTGATCTCATGACAAAAACGTACCAATGGGAACCTTTTCACAAGCTGCGAAATACTTATCACCATGTACATTTCGTGACATATTCAATGTGAAATGTCCACTGAGTGGCGCTAAAACAGTGTTTTTTTTTTTTTCCTGGAACAGATGAATGTACAAATGGTACGTTTTATGTGACGTTGGTTTTGAACGTGTCACAGCAGTTCTGACTTAAAATGTTTGTTGAGTGGCGCTATAACTCTAACGCTCTGTGGCGTTTTAAAATGTTTAAAAGTTGTTTTTCGATCTCCTTTCTGGTAGCTCTTTCATCACAAGTCATGTTTTTCACAGAATTTGTACCCAAGGATTCCACATCCTAAGTCCAATTCCATGCCGAATGTGCTACAGAGAATGCTTGTTACATCTGGAAAGCTAAACATATGGAGCTATACTCATACGAATTGTACAAAAACAATTATTGAGTGCTTGCTGTTTTACCGACTCTAGTGTTAATTTCTGTTGGAAACGGCAGTGATGTGTAGGCTAC
>NC_133364.1:21733794-21875274 GCF_049309525.1 Garra rufa
TGCCATAAGTTTAATAAGTGGAAAGGTGACATGAAGCAACGGACACATTAAAGAACAGATTAGCACAGGGCGAAGTTTGTGGGATTTTGTCCACAAAATGATAAGAGCACACATTATTCTATTATTTCACACACAGTATTTTAAAATTAGCATTTTAAGCCATGCTCATTGTCGTTTGTCATCATTTATGAAAGTCAGACAGTGCTAGATACGGACAGATTTGCTTGTGCGAAAAACAGGAAATCCTTAATACATTTATTGCTGTTACTGTGGCAGCCAGCAACAGCACAGCTTAACCCTGTGCACATTTTCATATGTAGTTAAATTGAAAAAGATTCAGTTCAATTAAAAATTAGAATTTGTCGGTTAATCAGGAAAAAGGTGGATAAAGAGAAATGTTTCTTGAGTAGGAAATCAGCGTATTAGAATGATTTCTGAAGGATCATGTGACACTGAAGACTGGAGTAATGATGCTGAAAATTCAGCTTTGCCATCACATGAATAAATTACACATTAAAATTTAAAACAGATGTTTTAAAATGTAATAATATTTAACAATATCTCTGTTTTTACTGTATTTCTGATAATATGTAGCCTATATATATATATCAATATATATATATTGTTTTAAGTTAAAGGGATAGTTCACCAAACCCATAAGACCTTCATTAGAAATTTTACATTTTCTTTGCGCACAAAAAGTATTCTTGTACCTTCATAAAATTGAGGTTCAACCACCGATGCCACATGGACTATTTTAACAATGTCTTTACTACCCTTCAGGGCCTTTAATGTGGTCATTGCTGTCTATGCAGGGTCAGAAAGCTTTTGGATTTCATCAAAAATATCTTAAATTGTGTTCCGAAGATGATTGAAGGTCTTACAGGTAAACTATCCCTTCAAGTTTATGCTTAAAAAATGCTTTATGCTTCAAAGATGTATACTCCTAATATTTTATCTTGCACAGCTTTGCTATGCATATACATTTTTATTATTTTATAGATGTGTGCTCTAGTGGCAAACACTCATTATTTTTAACTAGGACTGAGAATAACCTTGCACAGTTTACACAGAGACATTAATGCCAGGCTCTTTCTTACTTCATGCATGTTTAATCTTATAGTGTGTGCCATGTCGATGATCCTTACAGATTTACTCCAAACATTAAAATTGTAAAAATAATCACTATGCTGTTTCATTAGCTTTGACTTCACTGAGTAAGGCATTAGTTAATATCGCTGGAGTCACGAGTGAATACACACACACACACACACACACACACACACACAATGGTAATGTGCCAGCTGAGGTGGAAGAGCGTTCAGGGAGGCATGGAAAATCCCAGGGGTTCGAGAAAAAAGGGAGAGTGTCCTCCCTGAGGAGGATGTAGAGAGATATCGCCTCTGCTCCCCATTATTTTCGAGTGCCTTCTGGACTCTCCCTCCCTCTCACAACACTCAACAGCTTATGTTTGTATCATAAATGTCAAACAAAAGCCTGTGCTAGTAGTGTCACCACTAACATTATTGTGTTTGTCTTCACCTCCCATCACAGAACGCACAATGTTTACACAGATAGGACACATCCGGCCAGTATCACACACACGCTTGTGTGCATATCCTTGCGGAGACATCCTGTTGACATTTGTTTTATAATATAATATAATATAAGCTGTACATTATAACTGCAGTAGATGATTTGATATATTTTAGTACCTGAGTGGTTATGGACCAAATCCTTTTTTCCAACATCTCAAGAGATATCTGTACACCGATGGCTATGCAGGAAAGAAACAGACACAAAAATGAAAAAAGATCATGATTTTCATATTCAATTAGTATTATAACATTTCAAATAAAATGCATAAATTAAGAAACAGCAATGTATATGTGATAGTTGACTGACACAAAACCCTGTTCCATTCGACTGGGATATTATCCCAGAATGCATCAGTGGCCGCCCACTCTCACAAGCTTAAACATACAAAATGTGCTGATAGCTCATGTCTCAGCTCAATATATTAAACCTGATACCTCATTCCTCAACCCTATACCTTTATTAGCTTATACCCAGTACCTCATATATCAAACCCGATACCTAATAACTCAAATCTGTACATCCGCGTCCCCCATAAACTGCTGCTTTTTACAAAACAATGTTTTGTTGTTTAAGGGCTAATTAGTAAGACAGTTTGAATTTGCAATGGGCTGACGGGTCTGATTAAACTGGAGTAAATTGTTCGTTTGAGTAAAAATCTTTTAACTTCAATAATTCAGAAAGAGAGAGAGCAGAGTAGGACCATCTATCATACTGAAGCTAATTAATAGAGTTGAATAATAAAGAGCCAGAGAGTGGAAGGCGCCGTTGGTAATAGCTGCTCGGGGCAGGGAAGATGGCTAGCAGAGGGGAGACAGTCTCTTGAATGAATAGATGTGTATTATAAAGCCGTAGACCCGGCAGACATACTGTAACAACACTGAAAGATTACAGTCACCGTGTCTCCTCCAGCGTCCTAAAGATTTGGACAACCCTGCAATGAAGATTACCCAAAAATAGTGACGAGCGAGCGAGCTCGCAGACGCATTCCCCAGCGCAGTTAGAAGTGTGAATGACGGAAGACATGTGACTCCAGCAGAGCAGATAATTTAGTAAATACCCAGTTTTCTGAGCTTCTGTCATTCTCTTTTCCACACAAACATCCCACACACAAAAACAAACACAATGATGTGATACAGCATGAAGCCTCAACCAAATCCTCAGAGCGACAGCACGGCGAGAAATCAATCTTACTTTAACTGAACAGATTTTACCATTTGATGGTTAAGTACAAATCCTTTAATGAGGGAGCAATGGGATGTAAGGGAGAAAAATAGAGAATGTGTGAAATATATGTGGCACTTTCTATGAATAGGCTGCAAGAACAAAGCGTGAAACTTCAACAAAACAAATACAGTCAGTGAAAATAGATTTTCAACCTTCAGGAAAATTGATCATTAACCTAAGGTCAATATATAAGATGTTATATATTCCATTTAATATGAGATTTGTATATAAGATTTTTTATAGCCCTGCTACTAGTATGTAAATGCAGTTAAACTGTATAATCATTTGTGTAAATGTGTTTTAACAAACATGGCAATAAACAGTAAATCATTTTTTTTTTTTAAACATGGGACCCTGCTAAATATTATGTTTTTGGTTATTATAATATTATGAAATATTATAAATTCTAAAATATAATTGTCTGAATTATTACAATTTTATTTGATTAATAGAAAACAGATGTTTGATGTTTAAAACTTGATATGTTAATTTTAGATCAAATTTACTCTAACAAACTCTAAAAAAAACCTCACAATTCAGACAATTCATTTTTTTCTCACAACTGAGAGATAAACACTGTTGTGAGATATAAACTCACAATTCAGACTTTTTCTTAGAACTGCATGATATAAACTCTCAATTGCGAGTTTTCCAACTTTATATTTCGCAATTCAGTCTTCTGCATAATACAAACTCGGAATTCTGACTTTCTCAAAACGGTGAAATACAAACTCGCAATTCTGACTTTTTTTCTTAGAATTGTTAGATAACTTGCAATTCTGACCTTTTTTCTTGCTGATGTGAGTTCATATCTTTTCCTGCTGATGTGAGTCTCATATCGTGAGTTTGTATATCGCAATACGCACTTACTTCTCGCAGTTCCAAGTTTATATCTCATAATTCACACTTTTTTTCCTCAAACTCAGAATTCTGACTTTTTTTCTCTCAGAATTGCATAATGCGAAATCACAGTTCTGACTATTTTTCTTAGAATAGTGAGTTCATATCTTTTCCTGCTGATGTGAGTTTCATATTGTGAGTTTGTATCTCACAATTCACACTTTTTTTCTCAGAATTGTGTAATACAAACTCAGAATTCAGACTTTTTTCCCCAAAATTGCATAACACAAACTCATCATTCTCGACTTTTTCCGTGCAATTCCAAGTTTATATTAGAAAAGTCGGAATGAAAGTTTGAAAAAAGTCAGAAAAAAAGTCAGAATTGCGTAATACAAACAGAATTCCATGATATATCGCAATTGCTAGAAATAAAGTCAGAATTGCAAGATAATGAGATAACTTCATATCCAAGATTATATCTCACAATTCTGACCTTATAACTTGCAATTATGTTTTATAAAGTCATAATTCTGAGTTTATGTCATGCAAATCTGGGGGGAAAAAAAAATCTAAATTCCGAGTTTTTATCACACAATTCTGACTTCATATGTAAACTCACAATTGCAAAAAAAAAAAAAAAAAATCTGAATTGTGACATAACTTAATTACATTATTTAATTTTTTTTTATTCAGTAGCAGAAACAGGCTTCCATATGATTTGTGCCTCTAATGCTTTCTAAATCCAAAAATCATAAGACATAAAAGTGTACCATATTTGTGAAATGTATGTCAGAATATAATTACAGACAGAGTGGTGTGTGTATTCATGAGTGTGTGAAAGTGTGCTATTTCGATTATGTAAAACAATACCTCGTTAATTAAGAATAAGATTCTTCTGGTCGTAATAAGCTTAATGTCCAGTGCTCAGCTCGTGTGCGGGTTATTGAAGTAGAAATGAACTGAGTGTGTGTGTACTTCATGTATTGTTTTAACTGGTTCACTAATCTCTGCAGTAGATTCTGCTATATTGTATGGTTTAAAGCTTAGCTTAATATGCATTTCAAATTCTAAATTATATTCATGTATACTAATGTAGTTAATATCTATTTGAATATGCCAGGACTAAACTGCAGGGTGTGTGTGACGGCAAACAGAGCAGAAGGGTCTTTACATTGCAGATTATCACGAAGAGCTCAAGTAGCATACGCTAACAGTGAGTCAAAAAACACCCTCTCAATCCCCCCACCTCTCTCTCTCTCTCTCTGTTTCTTTCCCTCTGTTGCTTAGGTAACATGATGTCAGCACAGCCCCTACCAACACCTTGAAGACTCACCACCAAAATATGACACTGTCCTCAACGTGAGCAGCGCACACGGGATCATCAATGTACGTGCCCACAAACACACTTCATAACATACAGAGCTTCTGATAAGGAGAGAAATGGCATGGTAAGGATTTAATGGAACTGTAGTGCTTTTTCTTGTCAATGTCTGGCATGTGAAAGCATGTGGGCGGCACTGAGGTCCTTCTGAAATACACGGTGTGTTGCAACAGCCCACAACACACAGGAGGTAAATGCTTGTCGCAGAATGCTTTTCCTCTTATAAATAGCTGCAATGGATGCATTTCTCCTTTTTTCTGAGGTGCTGGTGCTGCAGCCTGGCCTGCATGCCTCTATGCATTATTCAGCATGCCAGGCAATAGCAGGAATGTTTGTATATGTGGATGAAGTTTGGTCTAGTTAGTCCATGTGAACAATGGCCAGAACATGTATGATTACATTCCTACACCGTTGCATGATGTCAGCACTCTGATGACATCACAGAGTGTAAAATGCACTGCTGCTGGTGTTGGCTACATGTGATTGGATCAATCTGTCCATTCCATTCGTATATCCATGCAGCATCCATTCATCCATCCCTCCATAACAAGGGAGGAAGAATCATGTTTATTTTTTAGATAGAAAGATTCACATGCAGCCATAAAGCAGCAATGTTGCATAATGATCTATTTATCTATATACATAATTGATACACTATAGGTCGGACAGATCTACATTATAGATATAGATACGCTATACGATAAATAGAGGATAGATAGATAGATAGACAGATAGATAGATAGATAGATAGATAGATAGATACTCTGCAGATAGACAATATACACTATATGATAGATAGATAGATAGATAGATAGATAGATAGATAGATAGATAGATAGATAGATAGATAGATAGATACTCTGCAGATAGACCATATATACACTATACTGTAGATAGATGAATATATTGTAGATAGGTGGATAGATTTATATACTACGCAGGTAAATAGACAATATACACTATACTGTAGATAGATAGATAAACTCGGCACTATATACACTATGTTGTACATAGATGGATAGATAGATTTAGATACTCTGCAGATAAATAAACAATATATAAACTATACTATAGATGGATAGATAGATTTAAATACTCTGCAGATAAATAGACACTATACACTATACTATATATAGGTTGGTAGATAGATTTAAATACGCTGCAGATAGTAGACAATATATACACTATATGATAGATAGATAGATGCAGATAGACAATATGTACACTACTATACTGTAGATAGATGGATAGATTTAGATACTCTGCAGATAGACAATATATACACTACACTGCAAATAGATCAATTTAGATACTCTGCAGATCGATAAACAATATATACACTATAATGTAGATAGAAAGATAGATCCATTCATATTCAGCCAATACAAGAAGCAGTTGAATGATGTCAGTGCTGACATCACAGAAAGTCAAATGCATCTATCTATCTATCTATCTATCTATCTATCTATCTATAAAGAGGGACAACAAATCAGCTGTTTTCTCGACCCCCTCATCCCTCACTAATGTTACTATCTTTGACAAGGCTGGCACACGCTTACACTGCACGCCTCACCACATGCACATATGGAGAAAGCAACACACGCACACACACACTTACTCACGCAGACACACATGCGCACCAAAGGCTAGCCTGAGGACAGCACGCGCTTGAGAGACAACCTCCTGACACACACACACAATCACACACACACACACACACACACACACACACACACACACACACTCAAGTGCATTCTGTGGACTCAATATACCAACACAGAGGCGAGCCGATCTGCTGGAAACCACAGAGAATTGAAAGACTGGAGCACACCTCCCCCTCCTCTTTCCCCCCAACTCTCTCTCTCTCTCTCTCTCTCTCTCCTTCTCACTCACTCACTCACTCACTCACTCACTCTCTGTGTCCTCCTCTCTCTGAGCATTACAGCAAGGCATTGCGCAGGATTTAACTCCCCTCCTTCATCTCCCTCTTCTTTATTTTAATCGTTTTTTTTTCCTTCCTCCAATCCATCTCTCCTTCTGTGGCAGCCGTTGCTCTTGGCAGCGGAAGGATATTTTCATTTCCATATTGGAGCGTTACGAGAGCTGCTATTCGCTCATTTCTCCCACAACCGTGTGTGCGTGCGTGTGTGTGTGTGTGTGTGAGAGAGAGAGTGTGTATGAGCTTGGGGGGGGGACGCCGAGAAGGACGGCATCTAAAGACGGTGAGTGAAACACTGTTAACCTATAACACACATACACACGCGCATATTGCATTTTGCCTTGATTATGATTGCATGAGGTTTGCCGAGGGATGTTTTTTTACGAGACCGACTCATACGCCTGTTGTTTTGGCTGTAGAGAATGTGATGTCCAGTTTTTCTATATAGACACAAAGGAAATGTAAAGACTTGTGTGTGAGCACAGGTGATGTCTTGGAATGCTGCTTTTGAGTGTATATAAGCATTTAGGAGTGAGATGGTGTCTGCAATATGCAAACACTTGCATATATACTTACATTTATGGTAGGACTGTTTGTGTTATAGCTTTGCATGGCTTTATGCATACTGCATATGTGTTGCTCAAGTGAGCGCGTGTGTGTGTTTTTGCGAGCGTGTCTTTGTTTGTGATTTTGCTCTTAATAATTCATCCCGTGGCCTCCGCGCCTTTGTTTCTAACGTTTCTTCCCTCAGCCATTGACTTCGATGGCCTTCTTTTTTGTGCGTGTGTGCATGAGAAAATGGACCAGAAGGACTGGTTCAGTGGTGAATATCTAAAGGGCGTTTCTATTTACTTATGTGTTGCAAGTCACAGTAACAACATACATGCTGTTGCACACATGCATAGTTGACCTTGTGCATTCGCAGGAAGTTAGTGCGGCGTGGGGTGAGAATGTGTGAAATATGTGCTGAACTGGACGTGGAGAGAGATGCTGCTAAAGTGAGAGACTATTACATCACGTGTGTGTGTGTGTGTGTGTGTGTGTGTGTGTGTGTGTGTGCGGGCTGCATGCTCAGGAGTCAAATGACACATCTCTCAACTAATTATCCTCTCTTCACACACACACACACACACACACACACACTTGCATATTATCACACTCTGAAACTTGCATGTTCTAGGAAACGTAATGCGGGGAAAATGTTCACGTGTTGAGCAACTCCAAAAGGTGTTTGCAGAAACTCTCACTTGCGCACACACTCATACACACATGCAATATAACCTCTAAATGTCTGCACATTTTTCCACTGTGCCGTTTCGGATGACAGCCTGGTGAATTGGTGTTGCGTTGCGCAAATACGCACACACAGACACAAACACTCTCTGATGGATGTGGCAGGTGACAAGGCCGAAGTGTCACAGAAAGGGAGTCTAAGACAGCAGCGGCCATTTTACAGCAAACCGGCCTGGCGTAAACAGAAGCAACTTGTAACCTTGTGCTCGATGATCTGAGACGCACACATTCACAGCATTGCGTTACACAACTGGTATTACATAATGGTACGTCGTTATAATAATAATATTCCCGTCTCTGTCATGTGCTGTAAGTGTTACAGTGTCAGATTACTGTACTGCAATTAACTAAATCGTGTCTGCGGTGCCAGTTCTACTACGGTTTTGTACCCTGGAGAGCTGTATTACTGTAAGCACCGCTGTATTGCAGATGGCTTTGTACCGGGAGGAAAGTTCTGTTGCTCAGATGTTGCTCTTTCGTAGCTCAGGGATATTTCAGTTCTGTTTGATTGAGGTGTCAAGTTTGTCTTTGATATTTCTCGTGAAATTCTATAGGAGAAATACAAATAGAAACAAATGTGACCCAGTCTTAAGTAGCGCAGGTATATTTGAAGCAATAGTCAGCAATACATTGTAAGGGTCAAAATGATTGATTTTTCTTTTATGGCAAAAATCATTAGGATATTAAGTAAAGATCATGTTCCATGAAGATATTTTGTACATTTCCTACCATAAATATATCAAAACGCATTTTTTGATTAATAATATGCATCGCTAAGAACTTCATTTGGACTACTTTAAAGGTGATTTTCTCAATATTTTGATTTTGTTGCACCCCCAGATGGCAGATTTTCAAACTGTTGTATCTCGGCCCAAATATTTCTCCTATCCTAACAAACCATACATCAATGAAAAAATAAAATAAAATAAAATAAATGCCCCTTATGACTGGTTTTGTGGTCCAGGGTCACAAATGAGATAATTGTTGACTTGAAGTACACTTCCATTTCCATAATTAAACAACATATTTGAACTTTTGTTATTTTCTGATGTTGGTTACAAATAGCCTTTTTTCTCAATTTATTATGATTTATTATGATTCTATTTATTAGAGTTTGACATTTTGAACAAATCTAAGAACAGTTTGAGACATTGTTTATATCTCTTCTGAAACTTTAGAGGAAACTATTGTGAGATTACTGAAAGGAAAAATGTGAGAAGCAGGCGATGCATAAGTCTCTATTTAATCTCATCTGAGAAAAAAATAATATTATTAACAGTATTAAATAATAAAATTAACTTTTATATAAAAATTAAATTACAAAATAAAATGAACTATTATATAAATATTATATGATAAAATATTTAAAATGAAAATAATTTTACATATTTAAAAGCTCACTTTTTATTTTTATTTTTCATAGAAGTGAATGTAATTGTACTGTCCATCACTGTACAGAACTGGAATATGTTAAATAATTTAACTGATGTTACGGTAGAATATAGAACAGATTTGAGAAGCACAGTGTTGCAATATTTGTGTTGAAAGTTAATTGCTAATGTATTCCTAATTTAAAGGGGTAACGGCTTTTTTATTATGTGTGACCCTGGACCGCAAAACCAGTCATAAGCAGCACAGGTATATTTGTAGCAATAGCCAAAAATACATAGTATGGGTCAAAAATATTGATTTTTCTTTTATGCCAGAAATCATTAGGATACTAGGTAAATATCCATAAAGAATTCCATAAAGACATTTTGTAAATCTCCTACCGTAAATATATCAAAACTTAATTTTTAATCAGTAGTATGCACTGCTAAGAACTTCATTTGACCAACTTTAAAGGCGATTTGCTCAATATTTAGATTTTTTTTTGCACCCTCAGATTCCAGATTTTCAAATAGATGCATCTCAGCCAAATATTGTCCTATCCAGCCAAAATATATTCAGCTTTCAGGTTATGTGTACATCTCAGTTTTTGGTCCAGGGTCACATTTTGAACTGTTCTCTGAGGTTCTATTATGTTATCAAGATTTTTACATCGAAAAACATAATTTAGAAGTAACAGTCTAGTTTCTGTTCTGTTTTAACCTTCCTCATCAGAACACTCTGTTTGAATGTGTGTGGCGGATTGTAGACTCAGACATAAACGCCCACTGCTATGATTGGCTAACACTTGTGTATGTTTGACAGCCTACATCCTTCATAGATGAGGCATAAGAACTCAGTACATACCAAACGATCTGTAATAACAAACAAAGCAACAGTGACCATGTAATAAAAACAGTCACACTTGTCTGGTTTGACATTACTGTCGGATTCACTTTTAGTCTTAATAAATGAGTTTGTAAACAAATTTGCTGTAAAATGTGAAAAAACTTGGCACTGCACAGCATCTTGTTGTATTCGGAGCCATCTTTATCGTTTGGTTTCTGCGTAGACCTGTGTTTGCCTCTCTCATTATTTACACTACATGCGTGAATAAACAGGCAGTGATGTAGAAGCAGGTGTTGATGTTCTTCTGCGGAGGTGGTGTTTACCCTCACTATTACGTCATAAAACTGTTGTTTTGGCAGATTCAATATAAGCTGTTTTTAGACTAACGAGAACGTTTTAAGCTCTGAAACTTACAGGATGTTTTTATAGTACAATGACCTCTTATTTGTCAAAATATCAAGACAATTTTAATTACTCAGTTCTTGACCTCTTTAAGAAACTTTCCATTGAGCCTAGACTAGAATACGCACAGACGAGATAAACCTTGAAAACCTGAAACCCAGAAAGTAAGCTGATTTGAAAAATAAGCCGTGACATGACAGTGATACTGTTGTTACCAATATGTCAAGGTTTATTTGACTTTCACCGCAGCCACTGAAAACACAAACCAGCAGCTCACACTCTCAGTAAGTCATCTATGCTGAGACAGGCAGAAAACAAGTGCTCACCTTCAAAAGTCATATTAAGTACAAAAAAACTGACTATCCTTCAAACTCTCTCTGCAGTCTCGTCACTGGCCCCAAATCGCTGCCTGCGGAGGCTGGCATCAGGGCCGGCTGATGCCACAGCAGATCTGAGGCAGCTGCAGTAGTAGAAGCGCAGACATGCAACTCAGCACTGCACCTACAGTGGGTCGCAGGAGGAGAGGAAATCCGGAGAGCCAAGGTGAGCCCAACACACACACATCCACACATTCACTCTTCTGTACAGTACAGTCCATTCATAGTTTTAAATGCTTTGTGTGACTATCAGCGAACTAAATCAGTTATTTACATGTCACGCAGATTGATGCATTTTAGGAAATGATCAGTTTTACTAATGTTTGTGGGAAGAAAGTTGGCGTGTGTTGACGTATGCATCCGTGTGGGTGTGTATAGAGTGCGGCAAACATCACCAGCTGCCCCAACAACAGATGGATTAGGATGGCTTTAGTTAATGTTTGTCTGATTAAAGATCTGCATGAAGCAAAGCAAAGGCAACACACACACTCTGCTGCATTGTCACGTATACTTACTGTATAGTGAAAATTTTTATCTGCTGGTTTAGAGTCCGATTTGAAATCTATATTGAAATCCATAGGGCTTACTTTTTGGAAAGCGTTTTGAGAGGAATATCCTAGCCACTCCTTTCAGTCTAATGAAAGTGAATGAGGACCAGTGCCGTCAAACTCCAAAAACACCATAAAATGATCTTAAAAGACTTGCACACTCTTCAAAGACTTCTGAAGCCGTAAGCTAGCTCAGTGTGAGGAAAAGCCTGTACACTGATCATTCACTGCTAATCTTGACATCCACACTAGCTCGTTTATGAGAGATCTGTGAATGAATCTTTCCTTTGAGTCTGATTGTTTCAGTGAATGTGTTGAACCAGTTTATAAAATGTGTCTGAATTCAATGAGTCAAAAGACTATGGAGTATAGAATATAGAGTATGTATGTTGTATGGTGCTTTTGTGTCCTTTTTGTAGCTTTAAAGTGGCAGTCTCCATTAATTTTCAATGAAGCAACCAGCACATTCTTAAAGGGATAGTTTACCCATCATTAATTACTCACCCTCATGTCATTCCAAACCCGTAAGACCTTCGTTCATCTTCGGAACACAAATTAAGACATTTATATTGAAATCTGAGAGCTTTCTGACGCTGCATAGACAGCAGCGCAACTGAAATGTTTTATGCCCCAGAAAGGTAGTATGGACATTGTTAAATAAAGTCGTTATTTTGTTTTCTTTGCGCACAAAAATTATTCTCGTATATAAAAAATAATGGTTGAAACACTGATGTTACATGGACTATTCTATGTTGTCCTTACTACCTTTCTGGGCCATAAAACATTTTAGTTCAGGGTTAATTTCACTGACAAGTAATTTTCGTCATAATTTTTGTCAACAACATTTTGTCAGCGAATAAAAACGAGATGTGAGGTAATGTTAGGGAGGGATGATTTGGAAATAGATTTGAACTTTGGACTGTAACTGTTACACTGTACCTGCCTATTGATCTATTCGGCGGGACATAACCTAGAATACACTTGCTGCACGTCTCATAGAAAATTAAGAAATGTCAATACATACATTTGACGACGCAAACAAGAACTCAATTCGGTCAGGTTTTCTGAGCGCAGACATCTCATGAATGTAGAATAAACACAAAATTATGCTGAATTGTCCATTTTGATGAGTATTCACGTGAACATACTTAGACGTGTATCAGTACATTATGTACTTGCATTCAGTTTTAAAGGGACAGCAGCCTAATTTAGTTACTGTTGTTTGTGGGATTGATATTAATTAAGCAACAAAAGAAAGACAGGAATTCACTCACCGCTTTAGACTGAATCGCTTCAATAATTTTCTTCATTATTTTTGAAAATTTAGGGAAGGACGATTTGGGAAGAAATTCATTCAGAACGAATCTGTTGCGTGGTTAGGAGGTTATACATTTGAACTCTATCATAGCCTATTGATCTATCCGGCAGGACATAAGCTAGCATACACTTGCTGCACGTCTCATAAAACGTTCAAAAATGGGAGAAAGATTAGAGTAGACATATGGATAAATTTGTCGACGCAAACGAGAACTCAATTCGGTCCGGGTTTCTGAGCGCAGACACCGAAGCAGAGCATCTCTCACAGCGCACGAGTACTCTTTCGCATCTCTTTCGCATCTCTTGAGCAGAGAAAAAACATAAAATTATGTCGAATTGTCTATTTTGACGAGTTTTCACGTAAACACACTCGGTTACGTCTTAGGAGAATGTAAACAGTTGGAAGAATATCTGACATGTATCAGTACATTGCATTCGTGTATTCGGTTTTAAAGGGACAGCAGTCTAATTTAGTTGCTATTGTCTGTGGCATTGATGTTAATCAAGCCCTAATTAAGATTAATCTAAATTTATTTATATAAATAAATGAAGAATGTGGTAAACAAGTTGTTGTAAAGATTGCATAATTAGCCTACACTATAAAACCATTAGTATTTAATTGAAAAGAAGACCATTTTCTTGTTTCTTTATGAGAAGTGGTTTTATTTAATTTTTATATTAAAGCGTGTTGTGTGTCACAGCAGATAAATCTGTCTGTCATGATAAAACCTTAATATCAAAGCTATACAATGAGTTTCATAATTTTAGAAAAATGCTTAATAAATCTGTAACTAAACCCATTAGAACCTAGTAGACTTGATCTACTGTAGATTTAGATTTACTGAAATCTTATGAAATTTAGTCGACTAAAACTAGACTAAAACTAAAACAAATCAGATGACTAAAATATGACTAAAACTAAGTGGCATTTTAGTCAAAAGACTGTGACTAAGACTAACTCAAAATGTCAAAATTAACACTGATGCATGTTCAGACAGCTCGTGGAATTCATCAAAAATATCTTAATTTGTTTTCCAAAGATGAATGAAGGTCTTACAGGTTTGAAAAGACACGAGAGTGAGTAATTAATGACAGAATTTTCATTTTTGGGCGAACTATCGCTTTAAAATGTCCAAATTTCTTTAGTGATTTGCTGTATTTATTCTTGGAACTGGAGTCCTCCCGTTAAAACGAGCCAATTCTAAAAGCTAAGAAAAGAAGGACACTTCATAAAATTGCAGTAAAGGCACAGAATAGACGTTTATCCTATTTTAAACTAGGTCCAGTCGCTAGGAGATTTCCGTCCTCGCCAGTGACATACAGCCTTCTTTGTGGTTATCTCCAGGATTGTTCTGCACACATAGGGAACATGACAGCGAAAGAACATTGTGTTTCAATAACAGCAGTCATATGCCTATCCTGATGTGCTGACACACATTTGTCCTCAGTCAAGCAGAAGAGATAAAAGGAAAAAAGGCAACTCGTGCTGGAAAAAAAGCGATATACTGAAGATTGAAGGTTGATTGGCCAAAACAGCAATTCTAGAATCATTCACAACTACATAGTTTAAAAGGATGGATTAATTATTGACATTACAGAGAATTGTGTGAGTGTGTATAAGAGAGAGTGTGTGTGTTTGTGATGATTGTATGTGTCTCTGATTACAGAGGGATCAGGGTGTTGAGGCTGGTCAGGATCAGATATCTGAGTGCTGTAACTGCATCTGTCTGCACTCAAACTGCCAAACACTTACACACACATTCAGCAATGAGACAACTGGGAACTCAACGTTTAAAGCCGTCATATAGCATGTGATTGTCTCACACACACAGAGAAACACTGCTCCCCACCCTCATGCACAGTTGCATAAAAGAGAGAGGTGACGAACAGTTGGCAAATGTTTGTTTTGTCATAACAGAGCAGAGGACGTTCTCTGTTTAACTCTGAGGCACATTATATTCCCATCATAAATGTTCTTTTAGAACGAAAAACGCATGCCATCGGAGAACCTTTTTAGGTTCCACAAATAACATTCGATTCTCTAGTTCAGTGGTTCTTTAGTGGTTTTACTTGACAAACTGAAGTATTAAAATTGTTTATGGCATGAAAATAACAGTATTAATGCTACTGTACACTGCATAGGCCCAAAAATATGTAAAATATATTAAAAAACATTTCAACTCCCTATTTATTTCACTAGCCTATGCTTTGTTTTCCCTTCTGCCTTTAATTATATCAAAACAGAACATGAATCCATTCAAAACGCTTGTCCAATTAATGGTAGAAAAACACAATTTTAGTTGCAACACACCAATTGAGGACCACTGCAGTTGCTATAATGCAGTGTTTTTCAACCACTGTGCCGTGGTACACTAGTGTGCTGTGAGAGATCGTCAGGTGTGCCGTGGAAAATTATTCAATTTCACCTAATTGGTCTAAAACATATTTTGGAAACTAATAAGTTATCAGCTCTGTGTTCATACAAACAGGCCCAGGTTTCACACTGAGTAGGTAGAAATATGAAAGATCAAAAAACTGTTTTCATTGTGTTTATTTGATTCCTATTCAAGACACCTAAATAAGAATGACTGTATATTGTTAATTGCACTTTTTATTTAAAAGTAGAAGAAATATGAAAGATAAAATACTTTTTTCTTTGTGTTTATTTGATTCCTGTTCAAGACACTTCGATAAGAATGGCTGTATATTGTTAATATAGGCTACAGAGTTAAATTTTTTTTACAGTTTCGATTGTTGGTGTGCCTTGTGATTTTTTTTCAATTAAAAATGTACCTTGGCTCAAAAAAGGTTGAAAAACACTGCTATAATGAAACCTATTTAATTCATTAAAGAACCCAGAAACCAATACTGATCTCAAGAATTTGTTACATCAGCCAACAAGCAACCATTTAGCCAACTCAAGGACCTCATTCAAGAAACGACAAAGAAATATCTAAACTGTCTTCATTCATTCAACCTTATGTACGTTCAGTATAGTTCTCAAATCTCATTTGCACTTAGTTCTCAATCACACTCACATTTAATTGAAATATTGAACGTTTAATGTAAAGTATCATCGACTTTTGTGTTTTGTAATTGATTTTCTGTAAAATAGCAAGTTAAATTACAGTCTTTTCCTCAAACAAAGCAAGCGTATGGTTTCAGAAGACTTTGAATATAGCGCATAAGTAACATAGACTTATTTTTGGTGCATTTGTTGTCATTTTTAGAGCTTGACAGCTCCATTCTCCATTATTATAAAAGCATTTTAGACTTTCTGCATCTTTTGTGTACTATGGAGGAAAGGAAATCATACATGAAGGCGTGTAAATAATATCACGGTTTTCATTTTGGGGTAAAATAAGCCATTAAAGGATTACTCCACTTTTCACAAATTACTTGTAAAATTTACTCACCCCTATTTCATCCAAGATATTCATGTCTTTATTTCTTAAATCGCAAAGAAATTGCTTTTTGAGGAAAAAATTCCAGCATTTTTCTCCATATAGTGAACTTCAATGGTGCTCAATGGATTGAAGGTTAAAAATGCAGTTTCAATGCAGCTTCAAAGAGGTCTAAACGATCCCAGCCAAGGAATAAGGGTCTTATCTAGTGAAACGATCTGTCATTTTATAAAAAAAATATACATATTTATACACTTTTTAACCACAAATGCTCCTCTTGTCTAGCTTTGTGATGCGCATGCGTATTCTATGCACTCTCGTTCAATATAATTGCAATGCAATCCGGTTCAATATAGTTAGGGTATATCGAAAAACTCCCATCTCATTTTCTCCTCCAACTTCAAAATCGCCCTTTTTTTTGTAAAGGGTGTTTGATCCTCCTTGCATGCTCACTTTGTAAACACTGGGTCAGTACTTCTGAAGCGAGTTTTGAAGTTGGAGGAGAAAATGAGATGGGAGTTTTTCGATATACCCTAACTATATTGAACCGGATTGCACAGAGTACACGCTCACATTGCAGAGCTAGACAAGACATGCATGTGAGGTTAAAAATAATAAATGTAAATTATACACTTTTTTTTTTTAGATCATTTCGCTAGATAAGACCCTTATTTCTCAGCTGGAATCACGCAGAGACCTTTGAAGCTGTACTGAAACTGTATTTTAACCTTCAAGCTGTCGAGCACCATTGAAGTCCACTATATGAAGAAAAATCCTGTAATGCATTCCTTAAAAAACATAATTTCTTGGCGACTGAAGAAAGACAGACATGAACATCTTGGATGACATGGGCTGAAAATTTTCAGGAAATGTTTATTTTGGAAGTGGAGTAATCCTTCAAGAGCACACCATACATAAATCAAAAAAGTGAGTGAAAAAAAAAAAACAGCCTGAAGGTGCTGCAACAGATAGCAGCTACTTACAGCAACTGCATTAAAAAATACTGCTATGTCTAGAGGTCTGTTTTTATGATCATGTAGGCTCCAGTTTAAAATAGTGTGGTAGGAGCAGTAGCTACAGGTTCAGTTCTGTTGAGCACTGGTCTCCTTCATTAAATACAGTACATGTGATTCACAGTAGCACTTAATCAACACCTGTCAGATCTTTCACATCAATCAAAGCTGCTTTCAAAAGGAAATGGCTTGTGTCAACTATTTCAGACGATATACACTTCTGTTTTTTCTTCTTTCCCACAGGTCTTCTAGGTGTGCTGAGTGTGTGTGCTACGTTACTGCAGTTATGCACTGGCTGTCCTTCAGAGTGTGTGTGTAACTCACTGGAAGCTAACTGCAGTGGGCGGAGTCTAGTATCTGTGCCCGCTCTCGCTTCTCTCCCGGAGGATACACATACCCTCCTTCTGACCAATAACCGCCTTTCCACCCTCCCCGTCTCTGCCTTCGCCAACCTAAGCACCCTGGAGATGCTCGACCTGTCCAATAACTATCTGGACAACCTGCCTTCCAGACTATTCCGTGAGCTGAGTAACCTGAGTGATTTGAGTTTGCGTAACAACAGCTTGACGGTTTTGGATCGCGAGTTGTTTCGCGGCCTGATCCAGCTGCGGAGACTGGATCTGTCTCTGAATGGCTTGGCCGCTGTGCCGCTGGGCCTGCTGGATGAGCTGCAAGGGCTGACCTGGCTCTCCTTGGCTGGGAACAGACTTCACGCCCTGGAGAGAGCCACGTTTGAGCCTCTCGTCAACCTTCAGCACCTGGAGCTGGGCATGAACCCATGGGAGTGTGACTGCAACCTGAGAGACTTCAAACACTGGATGGAGTGGCTGATATATCGAGGTGAAGTGTTTTGATTCTCTGCAGGTGTACAAACACATCCTTTAAAGGGTTAGTTCACCCAAAAATGAAAATTCTGTGATAAATGTCCTTCTCATGTCCTTCGTTCATCTTTGGAACACAAATAAAGATTTTTTTTTTGATGAAATCCGAGAGCTTCTACCCTGCATAGACAGCAACACAACTACCACATTCAAAGCCCAGAAAGGTAGTGAGTATATCAATAAAATCGTAATTTAATGACGCTACGAATGCTTTTTGTGCACAAAGAAAACAAAAATAACGATTTTATTCAACAATTTCGCACGTGTCCTTACTACCATTCTAGGCCTTGAACGTGGTAGTTGCGTTGCTGTCTACGCAGGATCCGAAAGCTCTTGAATTTCATCAAAAATATCTTAATTTCTGTTCTGAAGAACAAAGTTCTTACAGGTTTGGAACGACATGAGGGTGAGTAATTAATGACAGAATTTTCATTTTTGGGTGAATTATCCCTTTAAGCAATAAGCCACAAGAGGCTGTGCATTACTGGGATTTTACCTTAAGTAAGAGATGAGATCCAAAGTGGACGCTTTAAAAATCACTGTCATCATTTTGTGCCTATAAAACGACGACAACAGTAGTATGATTATAGTGTTCAATAAATAATTAAAAATATTAATATTTAAAATTTGAACAAACTACTCTTCCATGAAGTAATATAGTTCACTGGTATTTTCCAAGGGCTTTGAATGTGGCTTAACCAATTAAATTTAGAGAATTATCAATTTAAAAAAAGCTTTATTAAGCCTTTTAACAGATGGCGCTGTAAGCTAATGGTAAGTGCATGTACACCAGACATATTGTAGGATATGTACCAACTCCCTCCCTAATAATTTCCTGTCTATCTTTTGTCTACCACTGGCAATGAAATGTGGCAAAACCCCAAAAATCATTGTGAAGCAGAGCTTAGAAGCCTCTGCTTCTTATTCTCCATACCTCTCGCTTTCTATTTTTCTCTGTCTCAATCCTTCTACTCTGAGTCAGAGAAACTCATTTCATTCTATTTCAGAGCAGCTTTGAGAGGGAGGGGGATTTGAAACAGACATGAGAGGCTGAGTCACAAAGCTTTTAGCGTGTGTGAGAAAGAGACTCCAGTCATGGTGGGCTCTGGCTCTCTTGCTCTGTTCCAAAACCTAGTGAGCTGCCTACGGAGGCAGCATTTTGAGGCTCTCTTGACATGAAGGTAGGTATCTTCCTTATGCTACCTTCTGTTTTGATTAAATTCTAAGGCAGCATTGTTTATTTTCACGGAGATACTACAATGCAACAAACAAGAAAATCCAAGTGCGAGTCGACTATCCTGTGCAAAAATAATTAAATAAAAAATTGTGTGGCATGCGGAGTCGCTGCCTATGTAGAGCACTCCAAATCAGTCAGGTTTCATGACAGTTAACATGCTGCCTATGTAGGCAGTAGGCAGCGTGGCAGCTCAAAAGGTTTGGGAACAGAGCTTCTGTATGCATGTCAGGCTTATTAATTATACACCAGCTACCGCTCTTCCTCTCACACAAACACACACACGCAAATTGAAGAGGGCTGCTGACCCTACTAGCTGTGCAGTGCTATTTTGGAGAGCTTGAAACAGCCATTTAAATTCATTAGAGGTGACTATTGTTTACCTCAGAGACCTAAAATTTTGATTGTCTTTCTCTATTGCTTTCTGTCGTAGGCGGTTATGTCGATGCCGTCGAGTGTACACTTCCGAAGGACTTAAGGGGTCGTGACATCCGGGGCGTTCCTGTGGAGATGTTCAACTACTGTCTGCAATTGGAGGATGAGAACGGGGGTGGGGCTGGGAACACAAAGGGTGGATCTCCACCTTGTTTTCGAGGGACAGCCGTTCCATCGCCTGAAGGTGCAGTGGTGCGTACAGAGGCGGAGCTGCCAGACTGTGTGAAGCAGCGTTATCGGCCGGTCAGTGTTCGCAGGGCGATCGGTACAGTAGTGATCGCTGGTGTGGTCTGTGGAATCGTGTGTATTATGATGGTAGCTGCCGCAGCGTATGGCTGCATTTACGCTTCTCTAATGGCAAAATACCAGCGAGAGCTAAAGAAGAGGCAGCCGTTGATGGGTGACGCAGAGGCAGAAGCCGACCAGGAGGAGAAACAGATCTCATCAGTTGCATAGGGGAATGGGGGAGAGGGGTCAGAGTTCAGAGGTCAGCCACAAATATAAAGAAGCCTTTACTGGTTGAGCTGCAACATTTGATGATCATTTAGCTGACCAGCGGAGGATTCATCATCCCTGTTTCCTGTTTCTCTGTCCTTCCTGAGACTCTCTCTGACTTTCAGACTTACACTTTACTCAATCTCTAAACTTTGGCCTATGACCTTTGACCTATTTGCCCCAGGACAAGAGGGACCACTCAGCACTTTAGCACTCCCCCACCCTCCTCCAGTGGATCTCAGCAGAGGAGGTGTGGATGCAACTGTTCACAGTTCTGAACCCTGATGTTTCTAGAGGATCATGTGCTATCATTAGCATTAGCCTCTGTAGCAGCCTAACCATCAACCCAAACCTCCAAATCATAACCCTAGACATTTAACCTCTCAAAACTAATCCAAGCCCCCAACTCTAACCCCAACCCTTACCATAACCATCACCTCTAACACTGTCTACACCGGGTCACACATGCAATTGACACATCACATTTAAAGCCAATAACACTCATTATAATCAATGCTGTCTACAATGGATACATTCTGATGCACTGCACCGTAAATTGATGTCCCGATTTCTGACGCACTATATGTGCTCGTTTTACTTCCAACAAAAGGACAAATTGATTTGGAATGTTGACTTTAAAGAGTCCCATGTATGCAGCCTCAAGCCGTTGCAACATCTCGTGTCAATGGACGTGCTCGGTGTAGACATGGTGTACTCCTAAACTTCAAACTCTACTAACAAGCCTAACCCTAAACTTCCACCTCTACTTCCAAACCTCAAACCTAAACATACAACACAAATCCTTACCCTTACCATAAACCTCAATCCCTAATATGAACCCCCAACCCTAAACCTCCAACAGTAACCCCTACCCTCACCATAAACCTCCATCCCTAATTTGAATCCCAAACCCTGAACCTCCGCTATGAATCCCAACCCTTACCAGAAACTTCCATCACTAATCCTAATCCCCAACTCAAACCCTAAACCTCCAACACTAATCTAAACCCCAACCCTGAACCTCCACTATGAATCCCAACCCTTACCAGAAACCTCCATCACTAATCCTAACCCCCAACTCTAACCCTAAACCTCCAACACTAATCTAAACCCCATCCCTGAACCTCCAACATGAATCCCTAGCCTTACCATAAACCTCCATTACTAATCCTAATCCTAACCCCCAACTCTAACCCTAAACCTCCAAAACTAATCTTAACCTCAACCCTTAACCTCTAACATGAAACCCTAGCCTTATAATAAACTTCCATCACTAATCCTAACCCCCAACTCTAACCCTAAACCTCCAACACTAACCTGAACCTCCAGTCCTAAACCTGTAACGCTAATCATAAAGCTCCATCACTAATCCTAACCCCCAACTCTAAACCTTAAGTCCAAAGTATCCTTTATTTTTGTACACATATAGTTGAATGCGTAGCATTTCAAAGTATACTCCATTTAAGTATACCCCATAAATTATGACCGATAACAAATATTTCTGAACTCTTTTAAACCAAAGCTGAGCTGTCTCATACCCTCTCGCTCACAAGTGCTTATCAATGTGAGCGTCTGTTGTTGTTCTGTCTCTTTAGTTTCGTTTACTACTGTGGAACAATGGCCTGGGACAGTGTTGCCACCTTGTGGAACAACTGATTACTGCAGAACAACTTCACGAGTTCGCCTGCCCATCCAGTCCTGATGGTTAATGGTAAATGAACTTGGCTTGCTGTCCTCAATGGAGGCTCAAACCCGAGGCTCAGCTTGAGCTCCGAGTTTAAACCCCCAATTGTGGTACTACCTAGAACAGGGGTGCCCAAACTCGCTCCTGGAAGGCTGGTGTCCTGCAGAGTTTAGCTCCAACTTTCCTCAACACACCTGCCTGGAAGTTTCTAGAATGCCTAGAAAGAGCTTGATTAGCTGGTTCAGGTTTGTCTAATTGGGGTTGGAGGTAAACTCTGGAGGACTCCGGCCCTCCAGGACCGAGTTTGGGGACCTCTGACCTTGAGGGAGGATAAAAAAAATAGAGGAGGAGATGGGGAAGTAGAGGGTTGCTGGAAGAATTGACACTGGGATGGTGCAACGACTGCTGCTTATATAGGCTTGTAATGATGATTGACAGGACTGAATGAGTAGGCTACTCCTGAACCCGTGTTTGGAGTTTCGTTTCATTGTGCATGTGTGACCTCTGCGTATAAAGTATGCTTGGTTACAAAAATCGGGTGGTGCGTGTGGAGTATGAATTTACTATTCTGATGACAAAATTAATGTCACGTGCACTATATGCTGTCCCTTGCTTACACGTAAAAAGTGAAGTATACTTTGGGCTCAAGCCTCCAACACTAACCTACACTCCAACCCAAAACCTCCAACATGAATCCCTACCCTTACCATGAATCTTCATCACTAATCCCAGTTTTAACCCTAAATCTCCATTGCTAATCTAAACCTGTAACACCAATCCCCACGTTACCATAAAGCTCCATCACTAATCCTAACCCCAACTCTAAACCTAAGCCTTCAACAATAACCCAACATGAATCCCTAACTTTACCATAAACCTCCATCACCAATCAAAACATCCGACTCTTAACCTAAACCTTCAACTCTAATCCCAATCCCCCAATACTAACTCTCACCTCCAACCTTAATTGTAACCCTTAACCCTACCCCAGTGTGAACTGAACATCATAACCCCAACATATCATATTTGAAATATTCCCATCTTATTTATCAGCTATAATATATTCTATACAATGTGACGTGACCCCAGTTTTATGTTTTTAAGTGTGAGGTTTGTCCTTTGTATTGTGTGACAATAATTTGTGTTGACAACATTGTTTTGTTTGTTTACTGTTTGCTGTTTCTCCATGTTCATCTCTAGAGGTCAGATGTGTTTTTGTACGACTAGGAGAATCCAGCCCTGGTGTCTATCGTGAAGTGTCTTGAAGTATCGTGAAGTGCTAATGTAGAGCAGGCTGAGGACTCTGTTGATGTTAGTGGAGGGTGGCAGATCGTGGCTATTGGAACTGTTAATTACACCTTGGTGGCTAAAGGAGCAAAGTGGCCCTACAAGAAAGCTGCCCTCTAAACAAAAAGCAGACAGACAATAGCTGAGAAAGAACTAAACCTTACCTTTATTAAGATAGACTTTTCTGTGCAATATAAATCAATGTCTTTGTTGATCTGTTGTTTAATTCTGGACTAGGATGTCATAGCTGATTTAGTCTGATCTTTTCTCTTGGGCTGGCGATGGAGGAGAATCGATTGCGCCTTGTGTGATCAATTTTCTGCTTGTGGACCAATTTGCATAATCCGCTTTTCCTTGAGGGCAGAAGTTGTTTAGACTAAATAATTCAGATAAATTTGACTTGGGCTTTCAGAAGCCCACAGATATTATCAATATAAGCTTTTCTGCAGCAGTCAATCTCAAAAAAGGCAAAGAAAGACTGTCAGAACTTAGCTCCACGCTGTTAACGTGAACCGACATATTCATTTCGAATCATTTAGAATCGGATTATAAAGTTGCTAATAATGTCAAGAGTAACGTCATCACTGGGTGTCTTGCACAATGCTGCCATCTATAGGAAGGATGTGCGGTAGGCACAAGGATGTGGAGCAAATATCACACCACCTCATCAGGATTTAGGAGATGCTCTTCCGCTGTAACTATAGCAACAATCTTTCCCACACACTATTCATTACCAATGCAAATTACTGGTAAGGTTGCTGGCAAAAAGTTGTTAATCAAAGTACAACTAATTTGTGTTCTACTACTCACACCAGCAGTTAAGCGTCTAGGACTTTGTCTCTGTGTTCAGTGATATCTGCAGCCATATGCTGGGTATATATAAGTACAGATATACATTTATTCAAAAGTATGTTGAATATATGTATATATTTTAATCTGTGTCTTACAAATTATTTATGAACAATAACTTGATTGCAAAAATTGAGTATACTTTTTCCCTGTGTTTCCTGTGCAAACTCCTTTTGTAGAGGAACTCTCTGTCAGAGAATTCAGAGAAAACTCATGAATTATAAACGAGGGGAGTTTTGCCTAATGGTTGCGGTCTTTCCTGCCATTACTGTTCATTTAGCTCTTATTTTATACAGCATGTGTCAAAGGCCTGTACTCTGCACGGGGCGACAAAACACGTACCCTGTATCCTCTGTTATGAGAAGAAGAAAAAAAAACAAAAGCACTTTTGCCACTGGTGGACTAATACTTTCCTGTCAATTTGCACTTATTGCGAATATTCTCAAAAGTGAGCACATGCTTGTTTATTGACGATGTCAGCAATGCGCTTTATTTGAATATAAGCCAACATGGCGGTTGTGATGTAACGTGAGTGAATATGAAGGGCGGGTTTATAAATGAGCAATGCATATAAGAGCAGGGACACCACACACACTTCACTACGAACCCTCGCTAAATAAAGGCTTTGTAAATCCCAGTTGATGAATGAGAGGAAAGGATTTGCCCATTTGACTGAGCTGAAAGCATCTTCGAGATCTATATGAAGTTCTGGTTTAATATCTTATAGCTTATCGATGTGACCCTTTCTTCACTTGACCTTTTTTCTAAGACTGATATGAGATCCTTCTTTATATTTTCGCTTGATAAAAATCAGTTTGAAACATGATTTGTGAGCTGTGATATAATTCTGTGTTAAAAATGAATAAAGAATGTATTTCCGTAAATGCTGACGTGTAAGATTCAACAAGCACTCACACGGTGTCCTCAAATTACAATGATAAAATATGCTTCATACAAAATGGAGAAAGATCCAGATTCAAAATCTGAAATCCAGTTTGCCTCTGCTGGTAGATAATAGAACTACATTGTAGTGGCTTAAAGAAGTAGTTCACCAAAAATTAAAATTCTGTCATTAATTACTCATCCTTATGTCGTTCCAAACGTTCGTTCATTTTCGGAAGACAAATTAAGATATATTTGATCAAATCCTTGAGCTTTCAGACCCTGCATAGATAGCAAAGCAACTGACACATTAATGGCCTAGAAATATAGTAAGGATATCAATAAAATAGTCCAAAAATTTTAAATTGTTGAATAAAGGTGTTACTTTGTTTTCTTTGCGCACAAAAACTATTTTCAAAGCTTCATAAAATTACAGTTGAACCACTTATGCCACATGGATTATTTATGACCCTGGACCACAAAACCAGTCATAAGTGTCAATTTTTTTGAAACTGAGACAATATTTGATAGGACAATATTTGAGATTCAACTATTTGAAAACCTGGAATATGAGGGTGCAAAAAATATTGAGAAAACCACCTTTAAAGTTGTCCAAATTAAGTTTTTTGATTATATTTATGGTACAAAATTTACTAAATATCTTCATGGAACAAGATCTTTACTTAATATCCTAATGATTTTTGGCATAAAAGAAAAATCAATCATTTTGACCCATACAATGTATTTTTGGCTATTGCTACAAGTATACCTGTGCTACTTATGAGTGGTTTTGTGGTCCAGGATCACATTTTATCGATGTCCATACTACCTTTTGGGGCCTTGAACTTGTCAGTTGCATTGCTGTCTTTGCAGGGTCTGAAAGCTCTCGGATTTCATAAAAAACATCTTAATTTATGTTTTGAAGATCGAAGGTCTTACAGGTTTAGAATGACATGAGGGTGAGTAATTGATGACAAAATGTACATTTTAGGGTGAACGATCCCTTTAAAACTCACTTCCGGTAACTTCCTGTTCTTTTCCTTTTCATAAATGCATTATTACAAGTCATAAATGTGTGTTTTCGTGAGTACAAAAGAAATAACACAAGCAAAGTTAATGTTGAAGAAAAGAGATGTTTACAAGGAGGTGAACTCCATACATGGGCACATGCACACACTCAAGCTTAAAATGGACAAGATAATAGCATCTCAGTGGGCGGCTTTTCATAAGCACAGTCTAATAAAAAATTATTAAAAGATATGAATAAACAGGGAAAATCGTACCTCCAGCAACTGCTGTCTTTTTGTTCACAGAGACTGTAACAGACGTGACGGCAATCACAAACCTGCCATCCACTGCAGGGAGAAAAAAAAAAAAAACTAAGCACAATACACTCAACAGGGTGTAAAGTCTCTTAATCTGTATGATGTAAACTGCATGGTGCAGGCTACCTTGTGTGCTGTCCCCTATAGGGACGTAGTACAAAAACTGTCCAGCTGGATTCTCTGCAGCACGCCGATACCAAACAGGGAAATGGTCCAGGGTAAAAATATTCTCCTTATCCGATGGAGATAAGAATTTTCTGCAAAGAAACCATCAAACCATCAGTGTGTGTGTGTGTGTGTGTGTGTGTGTGTGTGTGTGTATATATATATATATATATATATATATATATATATATATATATATATATATATATGTGTGTGTTCCGGAACATAAATATATATATTATACAAGTATTTAGATGCAACTACTATCAATGCTGTTCATTGATTTTTTTGTATAACCTCATTTATGTATAACCAAGGTTTACTGTGTTTTACTGCCTGTTCCTCTTTATCTCCCCAGTGTCGCGTGTACGTATTTTTGAGTGCATGCTGATGAAAGTTATATGATGTGCTGTGGGAGTGAGTGGCCTTAAGGAAACCTCTGACAATGCAGATGCGGTCTATGCGGTTGAGTCGTGACGCAGCCAGCAGGAGCTCTTGATTAAAGGTACTCACTTCGCCACACGTTTCTCTACGCCGACATATCTGATCATTCTCATGAGGCCGGAGCGTGTGCCCAGGAACGCCGTCTCCACACCCCCATCAATACTGCACACGACGGAGGCGAGTAAAGAATGAGAAAGGTCACGGCCGAGCACGTATTTGACTAATGAAACTTGTCTGTGACGCTGTGTGTGTGTGTGGGTGGGAAGTTTTACCCGGAGGCGTTGAGCAGCAGTGCGGTCCAGTAGGCTTCCATAGGAGCTGTGACCACTGCGTCAAACAGAGTCTGCTGCAGAAGTCTTTCATCACCTGAAGAAGAGAGAGAAGAGAACTCAACTGCAGATATCATCGTTATTCAGAACTGTTTAATTACATCAAACGGTTATGCTGTATACAGAGAATAAAAGGTACAAAGATATGAAATGATTTACATGTGCAACTAGTTTAGCTCTGTTCCGAAATTTACCAAAGTAACATCCGAACCTAAATGTAACCTTGCATGTGGCAAGTATAGGTTTATTTTTAATTCAAATGACCAATTGTGACCCTGAACCACAAAACCAGTCTTAAGTAGCATGGGTATATTTGTGGCAATAGCCAATAATACATTGTATGGATCAAAATGATTGATTTTTAATTTATGCCAAAAATCATTAGGATATTAAATAAAGATCATGTTCCATAAAGATATTTCGTATCGAAGATATTTTCCTACCATAATTATATAAAAAAATAATTTTTGATTAGTAATATGCATTGCTAAGAAATTCATTTTGACTTTAAAGGTGATTTTCTTAATATTTTGCTTTTTTTGCACCCTCAGAAAGTTGTATCTCAGCCAAATATTGTCCTATCCTAACAATCCATACATCAATGGAAAGCATATTTATTCAACTTTCAGATAATATATGAAACTCAATTTCTAAAAATTGACACTTATGACTGGTTTTGTGGTCAAGGGTCACAATTATTATTGATATTTTACAGTAAACAATGAAATGTGCATTTCACAAAGCAAACTGCGTTTTGAAACAGGGAATTTATGTTGTGTTTGTTGCTTAAAGGGACACTTCACCCAAAAATTAAAATTCTGGCATTTACTCACCGTCAAGTTTTTCCAAACCTGTATGAGTTTCTGTCTTCTGTTGAGCACACTGTTGACTTTCATAGTATGGTAAAAAAAAAAAAAACGCATGGAAATCAGTGGTTACTGTCAACTGTTTGGTTACCACATGTGACCCTGGACCACAAAACCAGTCCTAAGTAGCATGTGTATATTTGTAGCAATAGCCAACAATATGGGTCAAAATTATCGATTTTTCCAAAAATCATTAGGATATATATTAGGATTTTTTTGCAACCTCAGATTCCAGATTTTTAAATGGGTGTATCTCGGCCAAATATTGTCCTATCCCAACAAACCATTCATTAATGGAAAGCCTGTTTGTTCAGTAGATGATTTGTGGTCCAGAGTCACAAATATCTTCTTTTTTGCTCAGCAGAAGAAAGAAACTTATGTAGGTTCGGAATAACATAAGGGTAAGTAAATTATGACAGAATTTACAGTTTCAAGCACCTTGTTGACTACTTTTGTGATAGAATGCTTTTGTTTTTGCTTATTTGTAATTGAATGTGAATATAAATCAACATAAGTACACAAGTATAAACTGAAATACCAGGTTAAAACTTCTTGTCTAGTGAAATAGAACTCACATTCCAGGTCTGGTTCTTTTCCTGTTAGGTACCGAACGACAGCCTGAAACTGTGTCAGTTTGCGGTGATGTGGATCGATGTCAGTCTCACAGTATGTCCTGAAATATCAAATACCATCAGATTAGAGTATGTTCTGTCATTTCAGATGTTAAAAACAGTCTAATATGGTCGTTGATAACACCTACCATTCATTAGCAATAGTAACATCAGAAGCAGTCAGGTCATGTAGGCCTTTAAACAGGAAAACAACAGCTGAGAGGAATTACAAACAGAGGCAGGCAAATGATCTTTATTTTGCAGGTACTAATCTGAAAGTCTTTACCTTCTTCAACTGAAACATTTCCGATGAAAACATTCTTCCCGTGACCTCTGGTAAGTACAATTCCAAGACTGATAACAGAAACACACAATATTAGTCCAGAAGTCTCACACTTAACAGAGATTTATATGTGACACTGGACCACAAACCAGTCTTTCGTAGCATGAATATATTTGTGACAATAGCCAAAAATCCATTGTATAAGTCAAAATGACTGATTTTTCTTTTATGCCAAAAATCATTAGGACATTAAGTAAAAAATCATGTTCCATGAAGATATTTAGTCAATTTCTTATTGTAAATATATCAAAACTATTTCTGATTAGCAATATGTGACCCTGGACCACAAAACCAGTCATAAGGTTAAATTTTACAAAACTGAGATATATACATCATATGAAAGCTCAATAAATAAGCTTTCTATTGATATATGGTTTGTTAGGATAGGACAATATTTGGCCGAGATACATCTATTTGAAAATCTGAAATCTAAGGGTGCAAAAAATAAAAATACTGAGAAAATCACCTTTAAATTTCTCCAAATTAAGTTCTTAACAATGCATATTACTAATCAAAAATTACATTTGGATAGGTTTACAGTAGGAATTTTACAAAAAATCTTCATGGAACATGATCTTTACTTAATTTCCTAATTATTTTTGACATAAAAGAAAAATCAATAATTTTGACCCATGCAATGTATTTTTGGCTATTGCTACAAATATACCCCAGCGACTTAAGACTGGTTTTGTGGTCCAGGGTCACATATGCATTGCTAAGAACTTTATTACGACAACTTTAAAGGCGATTTTCTCAATATTTTTTGCACTCTCAGATTGCAGATTTTCAAATGGTTGTATCTTGGCCAAATATTGTCCTATCCTAACAAACCATACATCAATGGAAAGTTTTTTTTTATTCATCTCAACACTTAGTTTTGTGGTCCTAGGTCACAAATATGTTTAAATCACTACTCACCTGAATGGAGTTTCATTAATGGTAGTGTAAAAATATTCATTTTTCAGGAAAACAACTCTTTTCTGAGAAGGGAAGATATCAGCATGTAAGTATAACAGTCACAGTAGTTTATTATGAGATGAAAAAGTAAACCTAACTTTAGCTGAGAAACGAATTAAAGGTCAAAATCAACTCACTCCTTTCTCTACTGTTGCTCTGACGTCCAGAGAGAGTGTCCCACTTTCCCCTTTTACCATCGCTGTTCTCAACTAGAGGATCAAAACACACAAACACCTCGAAGCGATTGATCTAAAAATGGTGTGATGAGAGTGTGTGGATGTTTATTTATGTGAATGTGTGTGTTGTTCCACTTACTGTGTCTTCTGTGTCTTCCCACTCAACCTCTGACAGATCCACACTGTTATAATTCGGCTTTGGCCTCAGTTTCTTACCATCTTTATACTAACACAAAGTATAGAAAACAACGTTAATGTGATCCAAAACTAATAACACAATGTAATCAGCTCTTATATACAATCTCTAAAGGGAATATTGTGGAGCTCACCAAGGGTCGAAGGTCAGGATGAGAGAGTATATAGCCATTATTAGTATTTAAGAATGCATAGCCGTGAACTCCCAGCTAAAACAGTAAAGAAAAGAGTCAAAACACTGAATAATTAAGTAAAATCACATGTATTATTAAGTCTAAATAAGTCTAAATGGTCAGTAATCACTCTTATCTCATAGATAAAGCCTACCCAATAAAAGAAAAGATATTAAATTATTGACATAAGACATTATGAGGGCACCTTGTATCGAGGAGTCAATCTCATGAGCTCTTTTAAGGGGACATCAGTGCCAACCACACCAAGGAGGATCCCATGAGACAGCTACACACAAGAAAGAGCAAATTTAGAATAATGAACAATACAAATCTCTAATCAAATTTTAATTTGATTTGACCACCAAAAAACCTAATTTTTAATAGAAACGAATGAATTGAACTGTATTGAAAGATAATATAATGTATAAATGGTTAGAAACGTAAACTATTTAAATATTAATAACACCTGTCAAAGACACATCAGCTATTGATTACTTCTGGCTGGTTATATAAGCGCGTTCCCGAGCTCATTTCGTCGTCAGGCGCGGGAAAGCCGTTTGTGAGGAAATGTCGCCTGAGCGTGTTATTTACAAACCTTATCGCCTTTTAGGTACAAAAGTCGGGTTATACATTCAAAATGTAGCCGTATATATTCGACAAACATGTTGAGAGTGTTATATATTATAAATTTAATGGTTTTGTTGGATTATATGAGAGTTAATGCTTTACTAGCGATGATTTATAAACAAGGATGTGACTAGCTTCCTTCCAGTATATTGTACATTATCCCAGTTCCCAGTATCACGAACTCCCAGTGTAACTGGAAAACGCTACATTAACAAGTAAAAATAACTAAATATTGAGCATTTTGATTCATCCCAATGATTCGACTCACTAAAAAGAGTCGTTCAGTTGCCTTTCTGCAGCTGCAGTGTTTTTGAATCATTTCATTCAAAACCTGTCTTTATTATTATCCTCATTATTTATTCAAACAAGTTTTATCTTTTATTTTTCCTTTATTTAGGTCATGGCTTTTATCATGACAACAACAGTAATAACTTTTAGCATTTTTATTATGCATTTCATTTTTACCCATTCACATTTCTTTCATCCCTCTTGTTGAATAACTGAATTACATGATGAACTGAATAAAATAGATTTTTTTTGTGTGTGAAGCTACACTTTGCCTTAATATTAGGCAGGTCAGGAGTCATTTCAGAGAGAGCTGAAGCTTTTAAGTTTAAGTGTTTTTGGTAACTCACCGTTTCTTCTTTCTTGCTGAACACAGGCATAGCCACAGAGGTCATCAACAGCAAACTCTGAGCTTGTGTGTTAAAAAGCTGAAAGACGAGAGAGACAGAGAGGAAGAGAGAGACGACATAGACTGAACTGATGGTAAATCCCAGCAAGGCCTGTGAAGTGGACAGCAAGCTGAACAAGACCATAGATTACTTCCATCAAAAGCAGGAGCTTCTCTGGTAGGTGGAATCAGTTTCTTATTGTTCTACCAAACACAACCAGAGTTTTTAAAGAATTTATATCAATTTCCTGAGGGAGTAGAGCCAAATAGTTGAGCCAAACCCATCTGCTACAAGACAGATCATAGTCTAAGAGACCTTATTTTCAAGTAGTGTACTTACTGTCTATTGCCTTTGTAGGACAGTGTAGTCATCTCAAAATCCCACATAATTCTTTAGAAACCTCTCCATTTCCACAGAATTCAAATCTTACACATTGAAATTAGCCCTCTCAGCTCTATGTAACACACTTACCATATTTAAATCCACATAATCGATGCAGAAATTGCGTGTAGCACCTTTGTGAAAATTATTTGGCCTAAACCTGCATATCACTTTCAATTTTTGAGTGAAAATCTACCAGATGTTTGATTACACTAAAACCTTCACAGGTATCAGAACTTCTAATTGCAACTAAATTCTATTTAACAAGGAACTTTAAGGAACTAAATTGCCAGAACACATGAACTACTGCATTTAGGTGTACAGGATCATTTTTGATCTACTGCGGAGAATGTAATAGTTTACCTCAGCTGTATTGGGTAGCTGAAATGGGATGACAGACATAATAGAGTAACAGACGTAATGAGATCATGTTCTGCTAATGAAATTACAATATGAAATGTTCAAGATTAATGAAGGCAAAAATGATCAATATGACGTTTTCGGACAAAATGCAACATGACTGATGTCTACAAAAGAAAAGAGAGAGTGAACGATAAAAGGTAAGCGGCTCACCACACTGTCCATGTAAGCCTCTGTCCAAATTATGTCATGGTCATGGTTGATGACCATTGGCCTGCTCAGCACATGAAGATACTCCATCACATTCTCTTGTACATCCGCCAGAGTAGAGATATGAGTGTAGTAACCTAATTACAAGCACACAAAAACAACAGTAATGAGAACATGTGATTGATTTATTGATCGGTTACCAGCAGAGGGCATAACTGTCACACAATTTAATTACAATTCTATTAGAACAGCTTGTGGAAAGAACAGAAATATCAAGATTTTTTTTTTAAATTGTCGCTTCCAGGTTTGAAGAAGGAAGGTAAATTAATAAAAGCTAAAAAGTCATGAACATTTCTACTGTCAGTTTAATTTTGCACAAGTCTGTCAAACTGCCTTTTGTGATCAGTGTTGTCATTGTTAGTTTTAGAACTATATAAAAACATGGTAATTAAAATGAAATTGAAATAAAGCAAAATATATATTACACTTTAATAAAAATCAATTAAACTTTTAAATAAATTAAAGTTTTTTTTACAAGTTTTGTACTACTAAATCTAAAATTGGGAAAATAAATTAGTTAACAATATATTGAAATATAAAAAATAAAATAAAAAATGTCAAAATGAAAAAAAGCATTGAAGAAAGTTAGTAAAATCAAAAGTAGTTAGTTAGTAAAAATAAAAACTGAAGTTAAACTACCAGTCAGAAGTTTTTAAGTAAGTAATATTTTAAATATTTTCTATTTGAATATATTTTAAAATGTAATTTATGTATTTTTTTGTCTAATTAATTTGTCTAATATTCTGATTTGCTGCTCAAAAACATTTATTATTATTATTATTATTATTATTATTATTATTATGCTGTAAACAGCTGAGTAGATTTTTTTCAGGTTTCTTTGATGAATAGAAAGCATTTATCTGAAATAGAAATCTTTTGTAACATTAGAAATGTTAAAAAAAATAATATACTGATGCCAAGCTTTTGAATGGTATAGTGTATAATGTTACAAAAGCTTTTTATTTCAGATAAATGCTTTCTATTCATCAAAGAATCCTAAAACAATGGACTCAACTGTTTCAAATGCTGATGATAATAATAATAATACATGTTTCTTAAACAGCAAATCAGCATATTAGAATGATTTCTGAAGGATCATATGACACTTAAGACACTAAAGAGTAATGATGCTAATAATTTAGCTTTGATCACAGAAATAAATTACATTTCATATATTCAAATAGATAAGTTATTTTAAATAAATAGTAAAAAAATATTTCAAAATTGCACACTTTTTGCTCTACTTTGGATCAAATAAATGCAGGCTTGGTGAGCAGAAGAGACTTCTTTAAAAACATTAAAAATCTTAATGTTCAAAAACTTTTGACTGGTAGCGTATATATAAAAATAAAAAGTTATTTTTAAAATATTAATAAATATTGTAGTTGTGTATAAATAATGCTATATGTTTTAACTATAGTGCTCAGAAAAAAACAACGGTTTAGGAAACACTGGAAAGAAAGTCAGTATGCATTATAAATATTGTACAAAGTGTGCACAGTTTCCTTACAAATAATAGATGTGACTAGCTCAGGTCGTTTCCAATAATCCTCTGTTTTAATTAAGGTAGATCTCACCTTTATTGTTGCATGCAATCCATTTGACATTGTTAGCAAATGTTAGCTCTCGTCCAATCAGATACGTGAACACGCGCACCTGTTTGAGAGCATATTGTTTTATCAGATTATGCACACATGTTAAGCATGTATCCATAGTGACTCTCTATGTGTTTGTGTGTATTTGGTACCTTGCGTTCTGGCCAATTGAACTCCTCAAACACCTGCTGAAAATCTTCCATGGCTCCATCGGTGATCAACATAATTGCCTGGTTACATAAACTACCCCTGCCTTCTGCTGCTGCCTACACACACAAACAAACTTTTGATATAGCAATATTTCCATATGGATATACTGTGTATTCATCCCCTCAAACACTAACTCTTACCTCGTTGAGAATCTTGAAGGACTCTTTTATGGCTTTCTTCACCTTTCCTTCACCCTTCACCTGCAACTCTTCCACCAAAAGTTTGAAGTGCTAGAAATAAATAGGATGAATGAATGCAGTAATTATTAAAATCTCAACTGAATCGACTGCTCTGTGCAAGTAAAGAAAACATTACCTCACGGTTATCAAGGTCGGCCTGTACCAGTGTGCCTTTAAAACAGGGCTCTACATACCGGACATAATCACTGTACTAGAAAGAGAGAAAATATTAGGTGTTATTTATATTGTTATTATTAATATTAGGTGTACTGATGTCTTTAGGAAATAATTTTTTTCCTAATATTTAACCATTGACAAAAGCCATTCAACATTAAAGTATAATTAAGAGCTATCAGTTTTAACATTTACTAAATGTTGAAAAAATGAAAAACTTGAAAAAATAACAACTTCTAATTTAAGTGAACTTAAAACAATCTTCACATAAACCCATTATTTACCTGTGCCTTTCAGCAAGTGGAAAATATACAGAAACTAAAAGTTAGCAAACACTAAGAACTAAATTAAATATCCTTAAAGCTACGAAAGTTATTGATTTCCTCTTTTTTCTTTTATTCTTTCTTAACAGACATCACAGCAGCTTGGTTTTTAGGTTATTTGGCTGCTATTACTTTAAGAGCTGCCGTTGCTGAAAGTAATGCCATTAAATTGGAAAAATTAATCATTTTGACAGCACTAGTTCAAAGTCAAGTTTAGGCAACAAAGCCTTTGTTGCACAACATCAAAAGCACTCTGTAGTGAGGACACTACATTACACGCTTAGTGTAATTTAGGTGCGCTACAATAAATCAGTGTCATCAGCATAAAAAAAGAAAATTAACATTACTAATAATATTACTAAAATTAAAGTCAAGGTTATTAATGTAAATAATAAAAAAGAGGCCCCAAAACAGAGCCCCGAGGAACACCCCTCACATTGTGATCTGCAATGGTCCAGATGAGTGTAGAGGATTTTTGTTCTTACCGCAATGACGTTGACAAAGTCGTTTTCACCAAGTGTGTCTAGAATGGTGTTGATGGTGTGTTTAGCAATGGTGAGCCGTAAACCCTTCATACTTCCGCTAATGTCCACAGCAATAATGATGTCTTTGGGAGACGTGGCTGCCTGGATGTACCTGAGAAGGAGAAAAAAAAACTGAAATGTTCGCCTAATTTTTAAAGAAATACTAACAATCAGTTTTGTTGACTACAACTATTAAAAATGGTTTAATTTTAGTGAAATAATGCTGAAAAATAAATATTAAATATTAGATGAAAAACCTAAACTTAAGCAATATTAGAAATGTTGGCAATACATACATTTTAATTACTAAAATTACTAAAACTGAAACAACATAAATAAAAGCTAAAGAGTAGTGCTGTCAGTCGATAAAAAAAACGATTAAGAAAACAAATTAATCACACATTTTTCTGAAATTAATTATTCCCACCTAACATTAAAGTTTTTAATTATAATTTTATATTGTAGTACCGTATATTGACCCGAATATAAGACTTTTTTTTTCTTCTTGGAAATACATCTGAAAAAACACATTCGTCTTATATTCAGGGTCTAGACTTTGACATGTCAATAATACACCTAAAACTATATGTGGCGCCAAATTCGCGTAAAACCAGTGTGCCAAGAAATACGTAATGTAATGTTTGTCCATAATGTTAGAGCAATGCGATTGAAAACAAAAGAAAAAGAAAAGCTTACAGCAGCATGAGTCTTGACGGTCATGTTAGCCTGATGGAACCAAACTTCCTCTGTAAGTGATTTTAAAACGTCAGACAGTACTCAGATTTGAAGACTCTTAATGAAATGTTGGTTGGCTACTATGAGATGACCTGATATTTTTATGGTGTATCAAAAAGTGTATATTTTTTATTGTTGGTGCATTTTACCAGTATTTAGCACACTTTAAAAATAAAAACTAAAAAAGGAAAAATATGCAATATAAACTAATTAAAGATTTTTTTCCCTTAATAAAACACAAGATTTGGTTTTCAAAAAGTTTTTTTTCCAAAAGGTACATTTTTTCCAAAAGGTACATTTTAAAAAAGGGGGTCGGCTTATATTAAAGATTTTTTTCCCTTAATAAAACACAAGATTTGGTTTTCAAAAAGTTTTTTTTTCCAAAAGGTACATTTTAAAAAAGGGGGTCGTCTTATAACCAGGGTCGGCTTATATTTGGGTCAATATGGTAATTTCATATTCAGTCTTCAAATTAATGTATAAACAACAACAAAAAAAGACAGTACAATCTTAGAATTTGTTAATTTTTTTTATGACTGAAGGTGAGTTATTGATGTCTCTAGGAAATTGTTCTTTTTTCCTAATATTTAACAATTGACTATAGCCATTCAACATTACAGTATAATTGAGAGCTATCAATTTTAACATTTGTTAGACTTAAAAAAAAACTTTGTTCTTCAGCAAGTAGGACATATACAGAAATTGAATTGAGATATCAAACACTAAATACTTAATTAAAAATAGATGATTCCTTAAAGGCACCTTTTGTTCTTTAATTAATAGACATCACAGCAGCTGGGTTATTTGGCTGCTATTACTCTAAGAGCTGCCACTACTAAACGTGTTGCAGATCTGACACGCATGCGCATAATGTTTTAATATGAAATGATACGTGCTTTTGAAGCACATGTGCTACGAACACAGTATACCAGCTAACAGGACAGATAAATTCGTATTTACTGACATATGGCCTGACAACTGTCACTGTCGTTTAACTGAAGCTGCTTAGTCACCTGTACCTTTCCCTCGCTCGTTAGACTAGCACTTGGTACTGAAGTGAAGTTGGAGTGTGTATCTGAAAAGTCTCCCATTTGATGTGGTCATAAAGTCATGTGCGTCTAAATAAACACTTCTTTTCAAGAAAAGAGACAGAAGCTGGAAAAATGAATTGCCTGTTTTTAAAATTACTAAAACAAATTCAAATTAAAATGAAAACTGATTCTAAAAATAGAAGTTCAAAATACGAATAAATACTAAAGTAGTTTATAAATACTACAATAACACTAGCTCAGATGACCACAGACAAACACTCGAGACCTTTCACAGTAATAATTCCTCAACCGGATAACAGTGTGTGAAATCTCATCTACGTAATGTTCTGAGAGAAGGAAGTAATGAGATCACCATAAGAAGGTGACAGAGAGACTGAAACTTAAGACTGAACATTCCAGTAGTAGTCTGCTATTCACATTTTGAATTAGCTTACTTGTGTTTATTTAACTTATTAATATAACAGAACTACTCAAATTACATAAACGCAGCACAGTGATTACTTTAGCTGTTCAGATATAGGAACGTAACACAAGACAACGGGCCTGTACTTTGCGTTCGTTACTGCTAAAGGGATTGTGAGCATTAGCTGTAATAGTGTTAGTCCTGGCAGAAGGTGTTTGAGGAAACTGGGCAGATGCAGCAAGTCAGTCACGGAAAGGAATAAAGATTAAAATCTTGCACTGAGATCAGACCTGCAGCCCTTTGACCCTGGACTGCAGCCAAATCACTAATCTTGATGTCCCTCTTGAGTTCTTAATGGTTAATAGAGGTGAAAAACATCTATCACACTCAGTAATCCAACATTTGTTGCAGTTTTGAACCTATACTCACCAGTTGCGATTCCTGCCATCAAAAGTGACTACTCCATTTTCATCAGGTGTCCACTTGATACCTTAAAGAGTATAGAAATAGATATGATTACAGTCTCTTTTCCATGCGAGAGAGGGATTTATTTGTTCATGTGTGTGAGATCTAGGAGGCTTGAGTTTATCGGTTTTGTTACTGTGTCAATAGTGTGATGACATGATGATGAATGAGAGAGGCAGAGAGAAGAGCCTGAGTCACTGTCACCACTAATTACACCAGTAATTCCATGTCAGTCAGACTCTCAACTCTCTGTCTGAAAAATGCATGTTCAAACGCTGTAATTTATGTGTGCTATGTTTCATCCCGTAACTTGCAATGGTGCATTTGAAGTAGTAAGGCTGTTGTGTAAAGATTACCAGGGTAAAGTCTGAAAAATCCTGTTGAGCTGCCGAAGTACTGCCAGGTTAGAGTCGGGTCCTTTTCAAAGTTACTGGTAAAAATGTCATTCAGCGCTTCTGACATAAAAACCTGGTTCAGAATATCAGGATCTGGAAGACAAATTGAGATTTGCTTTATCTTTTTCTAATTAGGGATGAAAGTGGACTGTTTCATTTCTGCATCTTACCTTTGTTATAGACATTGGTGGGCACTTGTATGACACTTTGCTGGGTACTGACAGGCAGTTTGTTGAAGTGTTCATTCGGTTCCAGAGGAAATTCACCCCCCAGATCCACAAAGTTCCCATCCTCATCCAGTGTGTTAATCATCATGGAATTGTAGTAGTCAAACTGCAGAAAAACTAATTAATTTGAATATAGATCGAGGGATGGATAGAAGCTTAAGGAGATGGAAGAATGGATAGACAGCTCACCTGTAATGTTGCATTATATTCATGATAAAGATCTGCATCTTCTACTGTCTCTGCCATTCTCTATATATCAAAACAAACATAAAAAAAAAAAATTCAGGAGATGACTTTCTTATTGAAAACTGAAATGATTCCATAACAAATCATTTTGATAGGAAGACATTTATAAACACTGATATCTCTGACCTTGACGGATTTCATCTTTCTGCCCAGCATGTTCTCCATATCTTCAGCAAATTCCTTCACCATCTTTAAACCATCCACTTCCTGCATCTTGACTATGGGCTCCACATCTTTATATTTCTACAGACACATACATTTACTTTAATAAAGAGGTACCATGCCATAGTTTTTTTAGTTTTTAATATAAAGCTAATTAATATTAATATAGACTAGTGGGGTAGGCTGTTATAATTCTAATTAGCTTTACCCTACTCCTAAAAGATACGTTTTTCCATTAAAAAACATATTTGAAAACAGATTTAAAGGGATAGTTCACCCATCCTAGGTGTATATGACTTTCTTCTTTCAGACGAATACAATCAGAGTTATAAAATGTCCTGGCTCTTCCAATATTTATAATGGCAGTGAATGGGTGTTGAGATTTTGAAACCCAAAAAAGTGTCCATCCATCATTAAAAGTGCTCCAAACGGCTCTGTGGGTTAATAAAGGGCTTCTAAAGTGAAGCGATGTATTTGTGTAAGAAAAATATTTAAAACTGCGAGAACCGAGTTTTGTTTACAGCCAAGGAAAACCAGCCTCCTCTTGGCTTATATCGAAATCATCCAACATTTTTCTTTGCATATCCTTGTTTTTTACTTCTGATTCATGAGAGATGTTTTGTTTTGCTCTCTCTTCCCCGTGACTTCTCACCGGAGCTTACGCAATGCCTTAGTCATGTTATCTGCTGGAACGCTACTCTCTCATGAACGCGTGTACAACAGTTAACGGAAGCTAGAGATTACAGTTTATAAAGCTTTAAATATGGATATTTTTTTTACACAAACACATCGATTCACTTCAGAAGGCCTTTATTAACCCCCTGAAGCCATATGGCATTTTTTTAATTATAGATGGATGCACTTTTTTGGACTTCAAAATCTCAACACCCATTCACTGCCATTATAAAGCTTAAAAGAGCCAGGACATTTGTAATATAACTCAGATTGTATTTGTCTGAAAAAAGATGAAAAGAAGTCATATACACCTAGGATGGCTTGAGGGTGAGTAAATTAATAATATGAAGAATAATAAGAAGATGTTGAAGAGGTAGAATTTCATTTTATAAAGCACCTAGGTCACTTTGCAATACAGAGGAATGATAAGCATCACAGCAATTCACAAACATGCTGTTTCTGTAATACACTGTTTTGCAATGCACTGTTGAAGTCAGAATTCAGAAAACAATAAACAGCAGATCACTTTGATAACCGCAAAAGCAAAGGCCAAGTTCTACATCATTGTTCAGTATCAAAGGCCAACATTGAGCAGAATCTCAATCTGTGTCCAAAGCAATGAGTCCTGCTCTCTGCACATAGAGGCCAGGAGGAAGCAGGAGGTCAGACAGGGATAATCCACCTCCACACAACACACTGTAAGAGTACCAGGCTTTATTCTGAGCTTAGATTAGAGACACAAAAACAAAAGGGGAAAAAAAACGAGAGAAAAAGAATAGAGGGAGGAGGAGATGCAGCAGTCTGGGAAGGTTAATCCTCTTCCTGCCTCACTGTTTCAGGCACATCCTGCTGTTGTGCTCCACTAATAAAGGCCCTTAAGGTGAAAGAACGCCCACATATTCAGGTCAGATATAAACTGGTCGTTATATGACTCTCTGGTAGGCAGATGGGGCTGCTTATAGGCTGGCACCGGGTCTATGGTTAACAGTACAAAGTAATGTTAATTAGAGTGTAGTGTAAATTCAAACAGATGTCAGATAACTAAACACAGCTGCATCTGACATTTACTAGCAGTTAGTGATTTACGGATAAAATCTGCTTTCTCTGCAGATTATCAGACAATAGCAGAAATATCTCTGATTGCTTTGGGGATAAAATCAGATTTTCATCTTCTACTGTCTCCATAGACAAACCTTCTGTAAGAGTTGAGCGCCTGAGTATCTGTTTGACAAGGCCAAAAGCTGTTTTCCAAAGGTCTCAGCCCACTGTTGAACCCTGTTCAAAATACAAACAGAAAAGCATTAGGCATTACATCTTTCTTACATTTTACAATTAAATCTGAGAGCTTTCTTACCCTGCATAGACAACAACGCAACTACCATGTTCAAGGTCCAGAAAGGTAGTAAGAACATTGTTAAAATAGTCCATGTGACATGATTCTCATTGCATTTTATGAAGCAAAATGCACACCGAAAGTATTCTCATAGCTTCATAAAATTAAGGTTGAACCACTGATGTCACATGGACTAATTTAACAATGTCCTTACTACCTTTCTGGGTCTTGAACGTGGTTGCGTTGCTGTCCATGCAGGGTCAGAAAGCTCTCAGATTTCATAATTTGTGTTCCAAAGATGAACAAAGGTCTTAGAGGTTTGAAACGATATGAGGGTGAGTAATTAATGACTGAATATTTATTTTGGGGTGAACTGTCACTTTTAAGATCAGTGGTAGCTCAAAGTAGAGGATTTTAGGCTGCTATCATCAACTAATAGTGAGGGAAATTTCCACTTTTGCCACTCTGCCAGTGTGACCGTTAAAGATTTTAAGCTTAGTAAGGTTTGTGTTTGCCATAGTTTGATTTTCAGGAATTAAATTAGCTTTCAGAGGGACCAAAAAGTCTGTTCAGACAGGTTGTGTGTGTGGATTTTGAGCAAATGTTGCCAGTGGAGGTTAAGCTTTGGCTTACAGTATTTTGGCTTTATACAAGGGGTGACAGGAGGTGTGCAGATCATGACCTGCAAGCATTAAGATGAGATTTGGAGACATACTGCAGTTCTGCTTAAGGAATCAAAGGAGTACTATTAGTGGTTCATATATTTGCTTTGAGTTTCTATATAAATGTGTGAGGGTAGAGTGCAAGTGTGAGATATTAATCAATAAAGGAGCCTAAAGCTCTCTCTTACATTGTGCAGATTTTATATTCATGGGGTTGTTGGCATGTTAATACAGCTAAACTCGTGCTGAGATAAACTGGACTCACGTTTCAGGCGGTATCCTCATCTGAGCTTGTGTTTGGATGGTCCATGTTGAAATCAGCACCCAGAGCAGTGTGATGCTCCTCATCCTATCCATTAACCGCCTGCCACGTGCATAAAACAGCAGTGTGTATGTTCTCCAGCTCACCGGAGCCTGAAGTCAGAAGGTGTGCGGTAATTCCAGTCTGGTCTTGATATCAGAACGGACACAAAAGAAACTCCGGAAGCTTCAAAAGTGTGTTTTTGGGTGACACAAAAAACTTCCAAGAATGTTCTTCTGAAGTAATGACATCCAGTTCTGTTTTCCCCATTACTGATCATCCCCGCTTGATGTTTACGTCTCATATTTCCATCATTCTTTTCATCACGCTCTTTCTTCCTCTAAGAGTCCCACCGATGATGTCTTCACTTGAACTGACTGGCCAGCTGGTAACTTTTGCAGTTTCACCTGTCTTTCGGTTTCTCTTATGTTCAACGCAGCTGGGAGGAAGTGAAACAGAAGCAGATACGCTCACACAATCAGTTGGCCCTCCCCACTATGATAATCCACATGGATTACTCTTCACTCCCACATTGGAGAGAGAGAGAGAGAGAGAGAGAGACGTAGAAGATGTAAGGGTGGGTGAGGGGCAGATGTGTTGGAATAGAGAGATAAAGTAAAAGAGAAAAGGGTGAGTGAGAGGAGTGCATCTCTCAGATGTGATGCAAAGCTGAATTTTCAGAACCATTCTTTAGTGTCACATGATATTTAGTGTCACATGATCCTTCAAAAATCATTATCATATGCTGATTTGTGCAAACAGTTCTGCTGATTAATATTTTTCTGAAAACTTTTTAAATTTTTAAACAGTCTAATGCATCCTTGCTTAAAAAATGAACGGTGTATGCACAAGTGTTCACACAAATGTGGTTAATCACATTAATCATGAAATTACACAGATCTACTTTGACAACTTAAAATCTTTTTGTCTCTCTGTATTTAATAACATATCTTTTGTTTTACCATTTAAAACCCAACAAACTTCTTTTTTTGTGAAAAGAAATACACTTTTACTCTTTTTCTTTCAAACAATCATCTACCCTCCATTGAAATCTCATTTAACTTTAATAACGGCAGTATGATTTTAATAACAGCTGCATTACTGAACTACATAATCCTTCTTTATTTTAAGCACTATTAAAACAGTCCACATTCTTTTTCCCTAAAACACACACAGACTTGTGAGTGTCAGTGTCCAGATGTCATGTTCTAGATTTTTCCCACTGACCCAGTTAGTGCGAATAACAGCTTTCATCCTCCAGACAGATACACACCTGCACTGTGTGTGTGTTTGTGCTTGCAGAGGTGAGCTGAGGATTTCAGTCTTGTGAGAATGAAAGTGGACACAGTGAGCGCGATTACAGAATGACACATTTTATTCTGCAAGAGAGGATGATGTTAAGCTTTATTGCACAATATGTATTTTTTTTTAGATTTTTTTTTTGTTTTTGAAAATGATTTCTAGGAGTTAAATTGAAATGAATACTTTTTCAATAAGGAAAAAAGTATTGTGTGTGTGTATGTTCGTGTGTATACAGTCAACCCCGAAATTATTCATACCCCTGGCAAATTCTGACTTAAAGTTACTTTTATTCAACCAGCAAGTTTTTTTTTTTTTAGAAAAGAGAATGATATAGACGTCTCCCAGAAGATAATAAGATGATGTACAAGAGGTATCATTGTGGAAAAAATTACTACTCATCTTTTATTTACATTTGAACAAAAAGTAGCATGTCCAAAATTATTCATACCCTTCTCAATAATCAATAGAATAGCGTTTATTGGCTATTACAGCAATCAAATGCTTCCTATAATTGCTGACCAGCAGTTTGCAAAGAGTATGAATAATTTTGGACACTTTTTGTTCAAATGTAAATAAAAGCTGAGAAATATTTTTTTCCACAATGATGCCTCTTGTACATCGACTTATTATCTTTTGGGAGAAGCCTGTTATTTCCGGTCAAAAAAAATCTTGCTGGTTGAATATATAAAAGTAACTTTAAGTCAGAATTGCCAGGGGTATGAATAATTTCAGGCTAGACTGTATACAGTTAGGTCCATATATATTTGGACACTGACACAATTTTTATTATTTTAGCTGTTGACCAAAACATATTCAAGTGACAGTTATACAATGAATATGGGCTTAAAGTGCACACTCTGAGCTTTCATTTTTAGGGCAGTCTCATCAAATTGGTAGAAAGGTTAAGAAATTACAGCTCTTTAATATGTACCTCCCCCTTTTTCAAGGGACCATAAGTAATTGGACAGTTGACTCAAAAGCTGTTTCATGGACAGTTGTGGGCTATTCCTTCATTTTTTTCTACATCAATTAACCAGGTAAAAGGTTTGGAGCTGATTCTAAGTGTGCCATTTGCATTTGGAAGCTGTTGCTCTGAACCCATCATGCAGTCGAAAGAGCTCTGCATGCAAGTAAAACAGACAATTGTTAGGCTTCAAAAACAAAACAAATGCATCAGAGAGATAGCAGGAACATTAGAAGTGGCCAAATCAACAGTTTGGTGAATTCTGAGAAGAAAAAGAACACACTGGTGAGCTCAGCAACATAAAAAGGCCTGGATGTTCACAAAAGACGACAGTATGGTAGATGATTGGATGATCCTCTCCATGGTAATAAAACATTTTACAACATCCAGCCAAGTGAAGAATACTCTCCAGGAGGTAGACCTGTCACTGTCAAGTCTACAATCAAGAGAAGACTTCACCAGAGCAAAATAGAGAGGGTTTACCACAAGGTGCAAACAAGACCAGATTAGACTTTGTCAAAAAAAACATTTAAAAAAGCCAGACCACTTCTGGAAAAGCATTTTTTGGACTGCTGAAATTAAAATCAATGTGTACCAGAATGACAGGAAGAAAAAAGTATGAAGAAGGCTTGGAACAGCTCATGATCCAAAGCCTACAACATCATCTGTGAACATGGTGGAGCAGTGTAATGGCATGAGCATGCATGGCTTCCAGTGGCACTGGGTTACCGGTGTTTAGTGATGATGTGACAGAAGACAGAAGCAGCCGGAAGAATTCTGAATTGTATAGGGATATACTGTCTGCCCAGATTCAGTTAAATGGAGCAAAGTTGTTTGGGCGGCTCTTCATAGTACAACTGGACGATGACCTAAAACATACAGCAAAAGCAACCCAGGAGTTTTTAAAGGTAAAAAAGTGGAATATTCTGCAATGGCCAAGTCAATCTTCTGATTTCAAATTGATTGAGCATGCATTTCACTTGCTGAAGACAAAACTAAAGGCAGAAAGACTCACAAACCAACAACAACTGAAGTCAGCTGCAGTAAAGGCCTGGCAAAGCACCATAAAGGAGGAAACCCAGTCTATGGTGATGTCAATTAGTTCCAGACTTAAGACAGTCATTGCCTGCAAAGGATTCTCAACAAAATATTAAAAATGAACATTTTATTTATGATTATATTTATTTGTCCAATTACTTTTGAGCCCCTGAAAATGGGGAGTCTGTGTATAAAAATGGCTGTAATTCCTTAGCATTTTATGTTATATTTTTGTTCAACCCCTTGAATTAAAGCTTAAAGTTTGCACTTCAATTTCATCTTGATTGTATCATTTTAAAACTATTCTAGTGCCATACAGAGCCGAAATTATGAAAAGTGTGTCAGTGTCCAAATATATATGGACCTGACTGTGTGTGTGTATATATATATATATATATATATATATATATATATGTGTGTGTGTATTGAGTATATAAGTATATAATGTATATAAGAATTGAGCTGCTTTTAATCTCTAAGTTCTCACCCAAGTACATATTTCCGTTAGGAGTCTGCATATAGAAGGCGCTATACTTACAACAATGTCTTAACCAGGCATCTGGCTTGGACACTTTTGTTTGTGTATTAATGTTATTAAGTCTTGGCATACAACTCCATTATCTAAATGTCAGGACTCTACAGATGTCAAATATACACGCTGATATACGCCAATATAAACCGATCTATAATTACTGACTTAAACAGAGTACAAAAATACTTGACAGGATACACACATGCGTGTGATCCTCCTTTGTTTCCTATATTCAAAGTGGTGGGTTGTAGTATGACAGTGTGTGAGGGGAATAAACCATGGAAATCAGCTGAACTTGACACACAGTCAAGCATGAAGGTTACGTTTAGCATCTTTCACCCGTAACTGTAGCACGTGCACTCCTGGCAATACTCTGGCTCTTGCTATGCTTATTTAGATTAAACCATTTAAGATTGCTTATGAGTTCATCAGCACTAATGCTTATGAAAGCTGCTCGCTCATAAATCCACACAATCAGTTATTAACTGGAGATACCGGATGGCTGCAGGATGTCTTGTTAAGAGGGTTCCCACAGCTTTTGACCAATCAGATACCGTGACTTTTCCAGTCAGGGGTAATTACATGGATTATTACTTTCATTTGTATGTCAACAATAAAGCAAAAGTTCTGAGATTTGATGGAGAGCTATATAAGACATTAGGTTATTAGCAAGTATCATTGGCTAGTTAATATGGATAAGCTGTCCAAAACTAAACGTTACACTCTCTATTTAAACCGCCATAGGTTTTATTGGTTTCAAACCTCACCGAAAGGCCAGTGTGCTCCTATGGTTAGACAAACCTGTCAGCATGCAGGTTACAGCACTGTTAAAAAGTTTGAGGTTGGTAAGACTTTTTAAATCTATTATGCTCACCAAGTATTTGCATTAATTTGGTCAAAAATACAGGAAAACACAGTAATGTTGTCCAGTTACATTACAGTTTAAAGTTATGCTGCTTATTTATTTATTTTTTTTTACTTTTTTTTGTGAAAACTTTTCAGGATGCTTTGATGAACAGTCAAGACAACATAATTTTTTACAAAAACAGATATTTTATAATATTTCAATGTCTTTATTGTCATTTTTGACCTAATGCATCCTTAATGAATAAAAAAAACTATTAATTTCTTCCTCAAAAAAAAAAAAAAAAAAAAAAAAACACTTACTGACCTCAAACTTTTGAAATGTATTCTGAAACTTTTCTAACATGCGTCATAAATCAGCATGATCAACTAGAAAACCAGAACATACACTATGTGGGGTGTTGGGATATTATTTTAATAAGAAAAACAAATAGAAGAAAATTAAATGATCAGCTTGTTTGCAGTTTAACACGCTGATTGGGAAACACTGATGATATGGTCTTTTGTTTAGCCTTTTTAAAAAAGGAAACCAAAAATATTGCAGCATGTTGATATAACAACAGAACCATAGAAAAATAGAATATATATATGTACAAGTTTTGTTTGTATATTTAAACAAAATCAACTTTCATTTTAAAATGTGATTAAAATTAATAAACTATTTCTGCTGGCTTGTAAAGGGATGAGGGCAGTTTCTGCTCGTGTCAGCTGTGATATGAAGATGCTAGGAAACAAGAAAAGACATGTTTGCTTTTTCTTGCCATTTATCATATAGTATTTCTATTATATAAGCTAGGGTCCTGTTTTTTCTATCTTTCTTTCGAGGGTCTGTTTAGAGGATAAAAATCCCTTCATAAAAAGAAGAATGTCTTTCCACTCCTTGGATTTTAAACATATAGCACATTTCTTGCCCTGTTGTCTGAAAGATAAATGTAAAATCCATAAAATTCTCCTTTCAGAAAATACTTAAGATTGCCCCTTGTTTACAAGGAACAAATTCAAAGCTGATATGACATTCATATCATTCAATTTGCAATCAAACTGGTCTTCCTGTTGTGAATTTGGTACTGAGGTGCTCAGCTTATTGGATGCTACATTCAGAACAGCAGGGTAGTCCTGAGATGGGATGAAAGCTGAATGTACATGTACATGTACATGTGTTTAGATGGTGTTCTTGCTTCAGAAAGGTTTTGAGCTGGAGTCTGTAGCAAGACGGGAGACATATGCTTCATAGATGGTGTCCAGGAATGAGGCATCATTCTGTGAATCACAGAAAAAGAGAAACAACCTATTAGAAGTACAGCAGCAATCACAGTCAAACACACTATATATATTACCATTCAAATGAATACTTTTATCAACATTGCATTAATCAAGAAATTCATAATGTTATATACAATGGTATACACTGATAAAAAAAATCAACATATTAAAATGATTTCAGAAGGATCATGTAACACGGAAAACTGGAGTAACGACTGCTAAAATTTCAGCTTTACCATCACAGAAATGATACAGATATGTTTGGTTCTGACCTTGATAAGGTGGAGCAGTGTGGCCTGTAGCTGAGTCTTGCTAAGTGCTCTAGGTTCAGCTGGTTCAGCTTCTGCTTTTGTGGCTTTAGTCTGGGTGAACACGCTGGGTGACAGAAGGAGGGTTGGAGCTACAGTTGCTGGGATACGCTGTGGTGAGCTCACCTGCACCCATACATATTAAATCACAGGTTATAGACAGGATGTTGATGTAGAATGGCTTCTTATTTATTTGAGAGAAACATACAGGCGACACAAAGATTTATTTTACCTGTGTCGAATTAGTTTTGCTGAGACTGGAGCTGCTGGTGGTCAGACTGGGCTGTAGGAGCTCCTGAAGGGGATGGAGCTCTTGCGCTTGCTGTACCAATGTAAGCCTCTGCAGAAGTTCATGTGGCGACACCACGTTCCCTGCCACTCCAGCAGGGGGTGCTTTATTTGGAACATAGAGCAAGTGCTGAGCCGGGGCTGGTCCTGAGGCTTTAGCCTGTGGGTGGATTTGGGGGCCCACCACACTTTCTCCCTGATTTAACTGTAAGGAAGGCATCCCCAGAGTCCCTGCCACAGGAAAAGGGTTCATTAGCAGTTTTTGTATTGGGTCAGGCTGGTTCTGGACTGTCCCGTTTTCACACCGACGGCTCTCTGGCGATTCAGACAGAGGCTGCAGCAGCGAACCAGACATGAGCTTGTGGATGGCTGGACAGTGCTGCGTAGGGGTGTTTGACACCACAGCGCCACCTGCGGGTGAAGGGTCATCGTAAGATAGCGAGCGGGCCACTGCAGATCGTGTTGGACCCACCCTGCTGGCAGTTGAGTTGGGCTGTGGCGAGACAGAGTCTGGTTTTGACTGAGCACCAAACAAAGTGACAATCGAGAGGGGCTTTGAGTCCATCTCTGGATCCTGAGAAAAAGCAAAAGTTAATATTACATTTATATTATGCCTGCTGTGTCACAAACATGCTAAGGTAGAGTATTCACACCTGCTGTGTTTGTCCCTGAATGTGTGCATCCTGTGCTGGTTTGAGGGGAATGGGTTTGATCAAATGGGGGTTTCCATAGATGACACCACCACTGCCAATTTCTTTCGGCTCGCTGAGTTTTCCCTAAAAAGAAAGAAAGAAAACTCAAGTAGGAGAAATGTATGGTGCACTGGTGACCTCTAGTGCATACGAAGCACCTTAATACTTGGCTCTGTTATTAATTAGTCACCCTCATGTTGTTCCAAACCCACAAGACTGCATAGAGAAAACCAAAATAACATCTTTATTTAACAATTTCTTTGTTAAATGCCGTATTAGCGTGTTCACTAGAGTACCATGACGCATGGGTTGCTGTCTATAGAGGCTCAGATTTCATCAGAAATATCTTAATTTGTGTTCTGAAGAGCAATGAAGATCTTACAAGTTTGTAACGATATGAGGGTGGGTAATCAATGACAGAATTTTTATATTTGGGTGAACTATTCCTTTAAGATGTGTGTGTCACCTTGTCATAGTCATCTCGTGCTTTAGTGAGCATCTGCATTATATCCACACCCTGCTCTGCAGATCGTGGAGAGACAGAGGGAATTGCCATTTGCGGCTGTAACTGCTGTAACTGCTGTTCCTGACTTGCCAAACTGAAAAGCATAAAGAAAGAATGAGTGCATATTTGTGAGAAAGTAAGAGTTGAGGATGGAAAACCAAAAGATTATAATGACATTTGGTTTTGTTAACAGCTTTTGAACATCTGCCAAATGGAACAAAGCATTAAAATACTCAGAGTGTTTCCTCTGCTGCAAAAAGACCAAAATAACAAAGACAAATTGTACACTTAATGTTGGAACTTCTTGTGACGAGATAAAAAGATAGCAATGCTAAATCAGGGGTGTCCAATTCTTGTCCACTTTTCGGCAGACTTCAGCTCCTGTCCTAAATGAAGACACTTGAACCAGCCAATTGTATAAGGGCCATTCTACAAAATTGTGTCTTTTTTTTCAAAACGTTTTATTTGTATGCCAACTGTTTAATATCAAAGGTACACATTTTTAGTAACTGTGCAGTTAATTCTCATATTGTATTTTCAAAAGGTTTTGGAATATTTGTCCTCTCTCCAAACTACCGAAACAGTTATAATAATTTTATTAGAAAGGTTATATTGTTTATTGCTTACATCTACATTGCAAATATTTTTTTTTGCTATTTTATTACAATTTTTTACAGAGGTAAGTTAATAACAATTACATTTTTAATAATAATTTAAGTGTAATTTATGAGATTTGTTGTATTTTGAAACTAATTTTTTTTGTAAAAGGCAAAAAGATGATCATACTGATTTTAAAGTTAGGGATTCATTAGTCTGAATATATATTTAACCAAAAACTATCATAACATCTTTAAAATTTCAGTATACTTAATTTCTGACAAAACATCCCATTTTTCGGTAATGACTGCACATTTTCAGTGACAGTAATGCTGTAAAACATTACAGAATTTTAACATGCATACTAAAACATACTAAAATACAAAGAATTTGCAGAGCTGTACTAAAATTTTATGAAACATGAAAGAAAGATGTCACTACCGAAGAAACATGTCACTACCGACATGCCAAATAAAGAAAGATGTCACTACCGAAATGCCATCAAATGTTTCCATAGTGACTGTTTTGGTAGTGACAATTTAAGATACTTTTGAACCTAGTTCAAGGACACTTATCTAGCACAGTTCTGACCAGTTATACACATATAAAAACTAAATGTTATGGAATTACTGCCCAAAAAAGTGTGCTTAACTGCAGAAAAAAAAGGTGTTCGGTAGAGGCATTCTTGAAGTTTTTTCAGACTTTTTAACATATTTACCTCAAAATGATGGGGCCTGATCATAAATGTAGGGATGTAGTTAAAATCAGTCTAAGCTAATCCACTAAAACATACACTGTTTCGGCAGTGACATGAAAAATTCGGGACACATAAGATTTAACATTAAGTTCACAAAGAAGATATAAAATAACTTTTTTTTGTAAATTTCACTTTTTTAAAAGAACCTTTTGTAAGATTATTTCAATATAATTTTCATAACTTGAAATTTAGGGGTTAGGGTTTGGGACAGTCACCTCCCAATTGAAAGTACCCAATAAATTATGATTTTATATATATTAGGCTAAGCGATATTTTAAATATTACTGTGGGTTTCAACAGATAATAGAAGGATCCTAGTAAACATCTAAGATTTGAATACTTAAATGCTTTTTAAATGTGTGTTTCGGTTGTTGGACAGCACCAACTATGTAGAATGGCCCATAACTTTTGGGCATACAGGTGTGGGCCTCCATGTACCTGGGATTGCATACCTCTACACAAAGTCATACAAAGACAGCAATTTTCTATCGCATTGTCCTGACTGGTTGAAGCATGACCAGTGTAGCCCGATTTAGGAATGGATGAATCTCTGAATGAGTAGACTCTTGTAATGAAGTCTTAAATCAATCTAAAATGAGTGTAATTTTAATTATCAAGCACATTCTAAAATGTTATGATTCCTCATCGAAGTAAGAGTAATCATTAAAGGAATTAAGGAACTGGACTCATTAAATAGAATTAGAATCAGAAACAAAAAATGAAAATTGTAGATGGAGGAGAAACTCACTTCTTCATGAGCTCCGCTATACGCTGACAGTCTTCTTTATCATAGAACCAGATGCCGTAGATGGACACTGCCAAAAAACAAAAAACAAAAAAAACAACAACATATAAACACATTAATATTAAACTTAATCAAAGATGGAAATACAAACGTTTAACACAGCAGTGGAAAAGGAACACTGAAACCGACAGCATACATGCACTTACAGTGCCATCATACATACATACACACACTTCACTCTGACATTCCTTTCCCAGAAAATCCAAACTCCCAAGTGCCCCAAGCAGAACTGGAGCCAACTGTTGTGCCAGGACACCAAAATGTCTTTAAAGACCAAGATGAAGTCTTCAGATGCTTGTATCAACAGTCATGGTTGTTCTAAAGAACAACCGTATTAGGAACAATTAATAGAGATTTCAGTGATAAGTTCAGACTGTGGCTCCTCATGAACTAAACTTAGAGCCTGGTGCTGACAGCTGAACAGGACCTGTTCCATTCACCTCCAGAAGTAGCAGAGAGATAACAAAACCCAGGGCAGTAAAGGAGAAGAGAGAGAGAAAGAAAAGGCTGGTGCTATATCCACAACCGTTCATTCTCAGAACAGAGAGCACCACGCGGGTCAGCGCCTGGGGAAAAACCCCAAACAAAATCCTGCCTGGGAACCGAGGAACACAACTCTGAGAGAGCGAGAGCAAGCAGGGGGAGGAGAACAAGAAGGACAGAGAGGGATAAGAGGACACTGCGAATGCTTTTGAAGTTGAACTTAGCAAAACACAACAAAGAGAAAAGAAATACAGAGACCCGAACCGCACACCCTCACTCGTGTCAGACAGAGTGCAGAAGCATTCGCTACATGTTTTACTGAATGGAGTGGAATCCACACACGCAGTGAGGAGACGGTGAACTTTTGACCAACTTCAAACAGACCAAAGCTTCAATCAGCCGAGGATTCAATCTCAGAAAGAGAAAAAAAAGAAGATGCTGCGGGGGCTGTTCAGTCGGCGCAGGCTGAAGCACGAGCGACTGGAGGAGGAAGTGGAGGTGCGGTTCAAAGGGAAACTGGTGTCGGAGAGAGAGCTGGGCTACACGTACGTACGGCCAGGAGGTAAGAGCTTTGTATACGCAACAGTCCGGCTGAAAGTCTCCAGCTACACAGTCACAAATCACAACCACAACACTGCGTTTGTTTAAGAGACGAGCTGACAGAGTCCAGCACCCTCTGAGTATGAGTAAAAGCGATGTGTTAAGATTGACAGTGTAGGTCTTACTTCCTGTTGTCTGAAACCTTATTAATAGTGTTTGTAAAGGCACTATTATTGGCCAGACAAGTATTCAACTAGTAACTCTTGCAGTGTTTGTGCTACAATACCTCAAATTGTGTGGTTTGTTAAGCAGAGGTGTACAATAAGTCGCCACACTTTGTTTTCATCTCCTGGATGATCTAACACAGCTGTTCTCAATTCCAGTCCTCACGCCCCACCGCTCTGCTTATTTTGTGTGTTTCACGTATCGCTTCAGACGTTTGTTCTATTCCAACGTTACTGCCCTTCGAAGTGGACATCACAGGATATTCCGCCATTATTCATTAGTTCGAAGCGAGCGTATGTGTTCCATTTGAAGGTCATTAATGCGTTCGAGACGTAAATTTAAAATGTATTTATTTACAGATGCATTTATGTCACACTTCTCTAGTAAGTTTCATCTGTGTGTGAAGACACATGCGGTGGCGTAGCGCAAATATGTGAATGAATGTTTCGAAGTGTAGTAAACAGATTTCCCCCGCTCAGGGAGCAGGAAGCAATGAACACTGTGCAGGGACCATGTCAATCGGAACACAGGTCCTGCACTGGGTTCACTTCTAACGAGCTGGTTATTTGAATCCGGTGTGTTAACTAAGAGAGACATGCAAAATATGCAGAGCGGTGGGGCGCGAGGACTGGAATTGAGAACCGCTGATCTAACAGAAAAAACATTCCTCAGACTTACATTAAACAAGTAACAGGAGCCATATCTAGAAACCAGAATAGAGTCCTGCAGGAATGAGTACAAAACCTGGCAACGCACTTCCGGTTCCTTCGTCCAAATGTCAGTGGGTATTTTTAATAGGATTTTGGTCAAATGCCTAAAATAAGGTCTCAAGACATTTCTGTGTTTTGTTCTACGACTAAAAGTACACAAGTAATATCCCACTTGTGATTTAAAGGAATAGTTCACTCAAAAATGTAAATTCTGTCATTAATTACTCACCCTCATGTGGTTTCAAACGCGTAAGACCTCGTTTATTTATCTTTGAAACACAAATTAAAAGATCTTTCATGAAATCTTTCTGATTCTGCATAGACAGCAACGCAACTGACATGTTCAGGGCCCAGAAAGGTAGTGAGGACATTGGTAAAATAGTCCATGTGACATCAATGGTTTAACTGCAATGTTATGATGCTATGAAAATACTTTAACATTTAACATCTTCTTCTCTTCCGTGTCAGTCTTCGGCACGCATTCATGACTTTACCTTAAATAAAGTCGTTATTTGTTTTCTTTGCGCAATAAAAGTATTATTGTAGCTTTGTAACATTACAGTTGAACCACTGCTGTCACATGGACTATTTTAACAATGTCCTTAATGTCTTTCTGGCCATGTCAGTTGCATTTCTGTCTATGCAGGGTCAGAAAGCTCTTGAAAAATAAAAATATCTTAATTTGTGTTCTGAAGATGAACGAAGGTCTTACAGGTTTGGAAGGACATGAGGGTAAGTAATTAAAGACAGAATTTTCATTTTTGGGTGAACTATGCATTTAAGCTTTTACGTGTCTTGAAAATGATGGCTGACGGAGACATTAAACCGTATCGATATCACAGTAAAACGTATCTGTTACTAGTGATTATACTATTCTATTATACTTTGCAAACTATTCTACCTCAATTTTTTTTTTACTTTCAGATTTTGAATAAGAGTTTTTGAAGTCATGCTACCATGGTGTATTTAGTTTATAGCCTAAATTTTGTTTTTTTACTTATGGTGATTGTATTTAGATTTCAAAATTCATGAATGTTGTGTTCATTTGTGAAGATCTTCATAAACGAAATGTGTATGCATTTGTCATTAGCATTTGTTGCTCACAGAGTTTATTTTTATCTGTAATAATCAATGGAAAAGTCCTATTGGCTTTTTGTTTCGAGAACCAGGGTGATACTAAATTCAGTGTTTGCAAACAGAGATGACTTTTTTGGGGGCGGAGCCTATCTGGTGGCAGAAAATGCCAGTTTCCAAGTGGCAGTCTATGGAAACCATGGAATAAAAGAATTTAAAAAAAAGGTACATTGGAGTTTATATTTCAAAATTCTGAAGTTATTCTCACAATTGCAAGATTATATCTCACAATTCTGATAAGAAAAACCCATATTTCTGGCTTTTTTCCCCCTCAGAATAGACAAACTCGCCATTGTTGAGTTAAATCGAGTTATAAAGTCCGAAATACGAGATATAAACTTGCATTTGTGGGAAAAAATCAAATTTGTGAGATAAAATCCTTATCAGTTCCCTATGAACTGCACATGTGAATATGTGACACTAAACCACAAAACCAAATTGAGATTTATACATCATCTGAAGGCTGAATAAATAAGCTATGCATTGATGTATGGCTTGTTATGCTTGAACAATATTTGGCCAAGATACGACTATTTGAAATCTGAGGGTGCAAAAAAATCGAAATATTAAGAAAATTGCCTTTAAAGTTGTCCATGAAGTTCTTACCAATGCATATTACTAATCAGAAATTAAGTTTTGATATATTTATGGCAGAAAATATACAAAATATCTTCATGGAACATGATCTTTTCTTAACATCCTAATGATTTTTGGCGATAATTTTGTATCATACAATGTATTTTGTGCTATTGCTACAAATATACCCATGCTATTTAAGGTTTTGTGGTCCAGGGTCACATATGATGTAGACCTATTGTTTGAATCAAATTTATGCTTTAGAAATAGAGCTATCATAGCAGGTTTTATCCATAGTCTGTCCATTTAAACATCTGCGTTTAGCTTAAAATGGGCTCTCTTATTTTCTATAAAATTAATTTGCATTCTGATTCTGACATTCAAAGGCACAACAATACATTTTTTTCTCTTATTCCATGGATTTACCCATTTCCCTCCACCTGTTACCAGTGTTTTTCTGCCACCACAATGCGCCTGCAGCTGCAAGTGACGTAATTGGTCTATATTATTGAGAATTAAGGCTGATTTTTGCCCTGATTCACAGGCACATGAAGTTGCCAAAGGACAGAGTCAGTCTAGAGATTTGAGCGGACAGATTCCACAGAAAATCTCGTAGTGTAAGAGGGTCTTAGACTATGATTCCATTCAGTCGGAGGATATCAAACGTTTGATATTTTGAGCCAATTTTAGAATACATTGTTTTGTTTTAATTTGTCAGGTGTCTCCTAGCAGCAAGGCGCAGGTTTGTTCTGATCGGAACAACTTTAAAGTATGGTAGTGTGCAATCCTAAGTCATTTAGTGTTGTTTTTTTACTCTGTGAATGAGTATTTTAAGATCTTCTCAGTTTTTAAAAGTCATGTAGTTTATTCCAGCCTTTATTGGTGGGCTCTTTTGACTGTAAGCAACTGCCCAGAACACCGTAGAATGAGCCAGAACACCCTAGCGATTGCATTACAACACACTAACAACCACTTAGAACATCTTTACAACCACAGAGCAATGCTATGGCTACCACTCAAAACATTGATTCTACAATCGAGGCGGCGAGTTTAATCAGAGACAAAAACCCACTCTGTGGCAAAATCTTAAGTAAAATCATCAGCCACTAAAATCTCACCTACATTTGGAAGCAGCCAGGATAAATGCTCCCGTCAGTCAGTTTGCAGTATCACAGAATTTCACTGTCACTGCAATGCTCAAACATCAGTTTTGGACTGGCTGAAACATCAAGATCTACAATGATTCATTCAATCAGCCTGAAGTACTTAAGGCTTTTCCGCATGTACTCTATTTGCAGGTCTCTTTATCATGAATTTCCTTGGAAGTCTGTGCATGTGTGCGTGTGAGAGAGGCTTGTTATCTAATCAGGATTGGCTGGTCGAATTTGGGATGTTGGCAGGAAACTGGAAGAGAAACACACACACTTCTCTGCACCATATAAGGCACTGTGGCTCTGGAGCCTCTCATGCAGGCACGCCTGCCAGGGATCTCTGATCTCACACACACACAGACGCCAGTCTGACAGCTCTCTCAATTCAGATGCATTTTTACTGCTGTTACTTTTAGGAAGGATGCTCACCCTGTACTCCCTGCGCTGTTTACACCTGGTATTAACATCCGTTTCAAGCGATCCATTTGACACTGGATGCTAAATACATACCTAGATGGGGTCCAAAACATTTTGCCATTAGCACAGTCTGCACACACCATCCGTGTCCAGACAGATTTTGTGTCTGTGCAGCCGTGTACATGGACAAGTGAGTGATTTGAGCCCTTCAAAAGCAATAGAGCATGGCGCTTGCAACACCTAGGTCATGGTTCGATTCCCAGGGAATGCATGAATTGATCAAAAAAAATATTCTGATGAAAAGCAAAATGTATAAATGTGCAATGTACATTCAGGTTTTTAACCCTGTTTGTTATAACATGATGATTCAAAGTATTCCAAATCTGCATACTTTTAGCTATGTGTGCAATACTATACAGCTGTATGAGTTTTTTTTTAATTTACTCTATAGCTTTACTTGCACAAATAGAGAAACTTACAGCGAGCGTTCCTGTACAGAAGAAATGGATGCTGGAGCTGGAAATCTAAGTCTTTAGTGATGGGTTCGGTCAGGTTGTCCATGCTCAAACGATTCAGGATGGTAAATCCGTGCCGGGGGGAGGCAAGCCTGATGGTACAGAAAACGGACATTAAAACTCAAAATATGAGTGGGAAAATAAAGCTTATGAGTCTGAACGACCTAAACAAATGTGAGTGGGTGTTTTGCAGTATTAGTGCAGTCAGGTGAATGGTGTTATATTAGAGGGCTGAGGAATAGCATGCAGGCTGTTTCTGTGACCCTTAAAACTGCATTAGATCTTTAAGGATGTGATTATGGACATACAGTTGAAGTCAAAAGTTTACATACACCTTGCAGAATCTGCAAAATGTAAATTATTTTAGCAAAATAAGAGGAATCAAATAAAATGCATGTTATTTTTTATTTAGTACTGACCTCATAAAATACATTTACATATAGTCCACACAAGAAAATAATAGTTAAATTTATTAAAATGACCCAGTTCAAAAGTTCACGCACACTTGATTCTTAATACTGTGTTGTTACCTAAATAAACATATCTGTGTTTTTTTTTTTTTTTTTTTAGCTCAGTGATAGTTGTTCATGTGTCCCTTGTTTGTCCTAAACAGTTAAACTGGCCACTGTTCTTCAGAAAAATCCTTTAGGTCACACAAATTCTTTGGTTTTTCAGCATTTTAGTGTATTTGAACCCTTTCCAACAATGACTGTATGATTTTGAGATCCATCTTTTCACACTGAGGACAACTGAGGGACTCATATGCAACTATTACAGAAGGTTCAAACACTTCTGATGCCTCAGAAGGAAACCCAAAGCATTAAGAGCCAGGGGTGTAAACTTCTGAACAGAATGAAGATGTGTACATTTTTCTTTTTTTGACAAAAAATCTTTTTTTGATTTAGTACTGCCTTTCAGAAGCTACAGAAGATACTTACATGTTTCCCAGAAGACAAAATAAGCTAAATATAACCAGATTTACCCTGAAATTCAAAAGGTTTTTAATGTATTGTGTTTCTTTCTAAAGCATTGGTGAGCATTTGAACCTTCTGTAATAGTTGCATAATAACTGCATATCAATGTAAACTTTTGAACGGGGTGATTTTTAAAAATCCAACTATTATTTTCTCTCGTGAACTATATGTAAACATCTTTTATGTTAAAAATCTTATTCAGGTTAGTACTAAATAAAAAAAAAAATAGCATGCATTTTGTATGAACCCTTTTTATTTTGGTAAAATTATCAACATTTTGCAGATTCTGCAAGGTGTATGTAAACTTTTGATCTCAACTGTATGTGTGTGTACTGCTTCACTGTATAAAACATGAGGAAAACTTACAAACCTGTTATAGACAAACAGAGTTCCCTCCACATCTGTCTTTTCCTGACGAAAAAAAATTATGTATTTATATTTAACTTAAAACAAAATCCAAATATTTCTAGAGTAGTCATTAATCTACCTATTCATTAACGGTCGTTAATGGTGTTTATATTATTGCTTACCCATTCATTAGTGGTGTTGTTGAAGGTGTAAAGTGCTACTTGGCTGGCCAGGTCTGTGATGCTGCTGATGTAGGGGTCGAGTCTCTTTAGGGCAGACAGACTCATGGATAAACAGCTCCCACCGCCAACACCTGTGATTGCAGTCATGGCTCCAATCCTGTTCTGTAAATAAAATGAAACAGATGCCCAAAGTTACTAATTACTAAAAAATTCAGATAAATATACATAAATCCTCTATCTGAAATTAGTTTCAGTATATAAAAGGAACTTTTCCACTGACCTAGTTGTCTCAATAGTTATATAAAATTCAAAAAGTAAAACAAACAGGTACACACACATTTAAAAATTTCATGAAGGGCTGTGAAACATTCATAAATTAATACAATAAGTAAGGCTTAAACAACGTTAAAAAATAAACGATTCAAAAGCTAATGTGAGTAGCAAGTGTTCCTATGCTGTTGCGAAGTTGTTATTACTGTTTGACCCAACCCAAAAGAGCCCAAACCCAAACCTGTATTTTGTTATAGCCCCTAGATTTTTTTTTTCGGGTCGTTTCTTCATTGTAAGTCGTAAATCTGATCGCTAGAAAACTATTAGTACCGTAACACAAACTCTGCGGGACGTTTTTACACACACAAGTTTGCTACTGCGGGTTAGCGGCATGTTCAAATCCCCAACCGTGTAACGTTATCAACAATAGTAATACTGCTGCTTGCCACTAATAATTAAAAATTTCATCCCTCCATAAGTTTACAAATGAAATAACTGAGGCCTTGGTTAGCCACTGCTTCCCTGTTATAGATCGGACAGGAGTGAAACTTACCTGCACTTAAAATACCGTACAAACCCTAAAATTCCTTTAAAAAGGGATTCAACTCTGTAAAACAGAACTGAAACACTTTAATTCTCGTTCCGGTCTCTTGGTGTATGTTTTCAATCTTCTGCAAACCAATAAAACATGAATATATATCTTTATTTCACTTCTCTAACTCCTTATCGTCTACCGCTCTCGCCATGTTTGCGCTGACAACAAGACAGAACGTGTTGAGCGCTGAGTTTGCGCGCACACAGGAAAAGTAATCGAGGAGCCTGAATAACCGATGAGCCTGGAGTTCCGCCTCCTGCAGCTGGCTTGAGCTGCTCACCTGAGACCTGCCAGACCTTTAATTTACATCATGGTCATTGATAGTAATGAAGTGAGCTGACGCTGCAGGGTTTGGTTTGTGCATTCAGGGGAACACTTGAGGATTTGAAAATCGTGCATTTTTGCGCTATTCATCCTATGGTAGGCATTATTTGAGGATTTAAGTTTTTGTAATTGTCTGTTTGTTTGCATATTCTTTTTAAAACATATTTCGTAGTGCAGAGGACTTTATGTCCTGCTGCAATTTTAACAGTCAAACCTCTCTGTTTTACTGTAATTTGGTCCCTTCGAATTTACGTTCCAAATGAAATGAATAGTAAAATCACATGATCAATTATTTATTTTATCTTACTATATGCCCCATATTATCCGGTGCTTTTGACACTAAAAATATGTGCTACTAGACGAATATTTGATTTTGCATCATGCTTTAATACAACATACACAAATACACTGCTGTTCAAAAGTTTGGGATCAGTAAGACTTGTAATGTTTTTTAAAGTCTCTTATGCTCATCAAGCATTTATTTGATCAAAAATACAGGGAAAAAAGTGATATCGCAAAATACTAATACAATATAAAATAATGGTTTCTATTTTAATATACTTTAAAATCAAATTTATTTCTGTGATGCAAAGCTAAATTTTCACCAGCCATTACTCCTCTTCAGTGTCACACAATCCTTTAGAAGTCATTCTAATGCTGATTTATTATTAGAATTATCTATGTTGGCAACTAAGTACAGCATTTATTCAAAATATAAATCTTTTCTAACAATATCTATAACAAAGTCTTTGCTATCACTTTTGATTAATTTAACACATCCTTGCTGAATAAAAGTATTAATTTCTTTCAAAAAAGAAAGAATAAAAATGTACTGACCCCAAACTTTTGAACAGTAGTGTGTATTGATAGAAAATATTTCTATTTTAAATAAATGCTGTTCTTTTTCACTTTTTTTTCATCAAAAAATCCTGAAAAAAAGTATCACAGGTTCCAAAAATATATTAAGCAGCGCAGCTGTTTTTAGCACTGATAATAAATCAGAATATTAGAATGGATTCTGAAGGATCATGTGACATTGAATACTGGAGTAATGATGCTGAAAATTCAGAAAAATAGAAAAACATTGTTTTATGTTGTGATAATATTTCACAGTATTATTTATCATTTTTTTCTGGAATTTTGATCAAATAAATGCATTCTTGATGAGCAGTAGAAACTTCTTTAAAAAGCATTAAAAATCTTACTAATCCCAAACTTTTGAACGACAGTGTATGTGCACCCTTATATAAAGGTTTCAACAGGAAAAACCTAAACTGAAGTGCCCTTGAGCAAGACACCAGGGTTGCTTCAGGGTGACTGTCGTATTATAAGTTGAGTAGTATTTTCCAAGTCAATTTAAGTGCATCTTCTAAAGCACAATTTAGTCAACGACACTGTACTCATTTACCACTAGAGGGCATCACTATACAATTACTCGTGATTTATCATCGTTCTCGGTAGGATTTCAAACATATTCCACAGAGCACAGTCTATGCAGTTTTTTATGTTGTTAAAGTCTTTGTATGTACATATTTGTATGTTTCAGCTGGGCTGATCAAGTCTAAAAAAGTTAGACTTGATCAATTAACATTTACTTAAGACCTAAAAACCTTTACATTCAGTATGCTCTTTATAAATAAGAGTCAGTACAGAAGAGAAGAGGATGTGCCGCCTGATTTATGTTTAGTTAATTGGTTAATTATAGTGTTAGTAAAAGAATCATGTAGCCTGTGGCTGTAGAGCACGGCCACTGCTGTGTATCACATTTAGTGTGCTGACAGAGACATGATTCGTCTTGACATTTGAAATGTGGGTCTGGAAGCTGGAAGGAATTTTGTCATCTTTGAAGCAACACATTAACCAGTTTTCCTTCTGTACGGATGCCCGTGATTCTTTGGCTCCCTGGATTCCCAGAAGCTCATGATTACAGGGTGGCACTTTGTGAACATTTCCTCTGTGCTTTGTGTAAACATACCAAAGTTAATCAATTATTTGAGGATGCTGAAGGGAAATCGCTGACCTCTGTCATGAACTTTTGTTCAAAGCCAAATTCAATCAAAGAACTTGGCCGTAGCTTGAACGTCCATGAGCTTGTTTGTCATTCATCCGGAGGGACGTCGTCTGAAAACCTGCAGTTTTGAGTGCTTCGTGATTCTTCTGATTGAAAATTCAAAATCTGCAATTCTGATGCGGAGAGAGTGAAAGCTCGAGTGAGAAATGATATTCTGGGGGCAGGGGATGTCTCTTGGGACATGTGAAGTTTTCTCATGGCTGGAGGGAGGGACCAGGCAAGGGCCTGCTAAATTCGTACTAGGCCGTTTGCTGATGAAAGATTCTCAGTCGTCTTGCAGAAATTCCCAGGCCCCATCGTCCCCTTTAGAAACTTAGCTTGTCCTGCCATGAGAAGATCAGGCTGGTTAAACCCCAGCTGAAGGGAAAAATCAGCCCGACACCTGCTGCTGGGGACCTCAACGTTCACCCCAGAAGTGGCATCCCCCGGCAGGCAGCAGGAAGTGGCCAATGTCTAAACGTGGTGCATGGAGCCGTGACTGTGAGCGTATTTACGGCAGATCGGTTGTGGTGCAAATCATCTTCTGACATGATTCCGGACTGTGAAAGAACTCGAATGGGTTCCTAGTCTGGCTACGCTTCACTGTATTGGAGCCGATTCGCCTCGATCTTCCCAAGTTTGCTCTCTCTCCCTCAAGAGATAGAGCCCGTGTGGAAAAGTGTGGAGGATTTATTCTCCTTTCTAGCGCAGTCACATCTGGAAGCAGTCAGGGAGTCTACAGGGGAGGGGGTTTGGTCGTCAGATCATTGCAGAGAGGCTGGTGGTGTGCGCTCTCTCTCCGCAGGGCCACAGACTGACTACTCCCCTTTCTCTCCAATATGGACTGGACGCGGCCGATTCTGCACTCTATTTCCTAACGAGGCGCGACGCAAACTACGCCTGTTGTGGAACATCTCAGATGGAATCGATCATATGTGAAGATTGAAGCCCGTGAGATCTGGAATATACACACCTTTTACCTTTTGCTGCGCTTTCTGAAACGGTCTCTGAAACCGACGCCCGCTTTTCCTGCGCTCCTTCTGGTTGTTGCAGCATCCCTTTCAAACCGTTTCCGAGCGAATCGCGCCGATTTGATTATCGATTATCAGCAAGCGGCGCTGGTATCATGTTTCTTAGGTAGGGCCCGGATGTTCCAAAGATGCACTGGTTCGTTTTCTTAGGTGGTTCCTGCGATTATCCTTTCCTGATCTTTAGCTCCATAATGGGGATCAGGTAATATTAACTAAGCCGCAAGAGAAGGAATATCTTACGCTTTGCGTTTTTCATTTTTTCTTCCCCCTTTTTTCTTTCATTTCTTTCCCCTGGGTTGTTTTTTCCTACCCCCTCCTTTTTTACAACCTTTTCTTCATTCACCTTCGGATAAAGCTGGACCACATATATGGTAAATGAAAGCAAAAACATGTACATACCGGAGGACACCCTTGAAAACCATCAAGGTAATTTCTCTATTTGTCTTCTCTCTGTTTGGAAACTATGTGTGCGTGTGCCATATGGATGTATTGGGGGGTGTATGATGATTGTGTTGGCATTATCATGGGCATGACGCGGGGGTGTACCCGAACCCGAACCCTTCCATTTTCAAACACACTATGCGCACTCAAATCGCCGATCAACAAATCTCAGGAAATCTAACCACTCAGCTATTTTATTATTATTAGGATTATTTTGGAGGGAAAAAAGCCTATATGTAGTTGATGAACTTGTTGGATGCTGCCACGGCTTGATCATGTATATAGATCATGTGGCCAGAGACGCGCACACAGATGTCAATCGATTATCCTGTCAGCTGCTTCAGACTTAAAATGGGCTTTTAATCATTTTGTGCGGCCAGACTGCATTGATCACAGTTCCAGCAGCTCAAATGAACTCGGGTGGTGGCATCAGTGCATCACTTTCCAGTGATTATTCTGTTCAGAGCATCTCAAATGGTGAAATAAAGATCTGTCAGTCATTCTAGCATGCATCTGTTGAATTTCCTTTCTTATCAGACAGCTGGTGTGGCGCAGCAGTCTCCACAGGTTGTGCGCCTGCGAAAAGCGCGGAGCCTCACTCTCTTCCCTTCACCAGATCCCCCTCCATCCAGGGCCTCCAGCCGTCGCCTATTGGCGCCGTGGCAACGGAGCTGCCGACCCATGGCAACAGCGCGGCTCGCGATAAGCCCGCTCCCCGTGCGCGCACCTGCCGCACCTGAGTGAACAAACGCATCCGAGCAAAGCCTGTAAATTGCTGTCAATAATGTAGCCCCGCCCCCTCAGGCCTACTGCACATCTGTCATGCAAAAAAGCTAGTTGATTATGGCAACTGGAATAATGATGTTTCTGTGAGGGACACTGCTGCGTTTTCATTGCCCGAGAATAAACGCAGATAAACTCTTTGTTTGGTATTAAAATAGAAGCAGGGCGACAGTGATGGGAAAAGGATCCCGAATCTAATTTTAGATACTTTGTTTTGGCAGCTTTGGCTGTAAATGTTTATCTTTGATCAGCATGGCTTTGTTATATATTCAGATTTGCATTTTACAACTTTCCTTTTGATAATGAACATCACAACAGTTTCTTATAAATCTTCTTAGTAATTGTTTGCTAATTAGAGAAAAGTTTTGCTTCTAATGACAAACAGTACTTTTCAGAAATTGTAAAATGATAATGAAACTCACATAAGATTAAAAAAAAAACTAGACTGTATGACCAGCAATAATACACTACCAGTTAAAAGTTTTTGAACGGTAAGATTTTTTATTTTTAAAGACGTCTACTGCTCACCAAGCCTGCATTTTATTTGATCCAAAGTACAGCAAAACAGCAAAATTTTGAAATATTTTTACTATTTAAAATAACTGTGTTCTCTTTGAATATATTTTAAAATGTAATTTATTTATGTGATCAAAGCTACATTTTCAGCATCATTACTCCAGGCTTCAGTGTCACATGATTCTTCAGAAATCATTCTAATATGCTGATTTGCTGTTCAAGAAATATTTATCATTATTATCAATATTTAAAACCGTTTAAAACATTTTCTTCCAAGATTCTTCGATGAATAGAAACATCCAAAGATCAGCATTTGTCTGAAATAATAAGCTTTTGTAACATCATGCACTATACCATTTAAAAGCTTAGAGTCAGTATACATTTTAATTTCTATAAATTTCTTATAGAAATTAATATTTTTATTTAGCAAGAATGCTTTACATTGATCAGAAGTGATGATAAAGACATTAAAATGTTACAAAAGATTTCTGTTTCAGATAAATCATGTTAAACTTTCTATTCATAAAAGAAACCTGAACAAAAAAAAAAACTGCTCAGCTGTTTTCAACATAATAATAAATGTTTTTTGAGCAGCAAATCAGAATATTAGAATGATTTCTGAAGGATCATGTGATTAAAGTACTGATGCTAAAAAATTCAGCTTTGAAATCACAGGAATAAATTACATTTTAAAATATATGTAAATAGAAAACAGTTATTTTAAATAGTACAAATATTTTAGTTTTTGCTGTACTTCGGATCAAATAAATGCAGGCTTGGTGAGCAGAGGAGACTCCTTTAAAAACATTAAAAATCTTAATGTTCAAAAACCTTTAACTGGTAGTGTATATATTTTATATAATCCTGTGAGACAGCAAAGGAAAAAAGAGGAGCCAGCCAGGCAACAATCAACAAGCACAAAAATAAGTGAGATTGAATCTAAAGTGTTATACTTTATAAGATGAAGAAAAAAAAAGGGACAAAACTGTTGTGAAGTAAACAAACTTAATGCATCCAGGCCGACAGGTGTCAGTATACTGTGGAAATCCACTGGCACTCTTTAGTCAAATAAAAGCCAGTTAAATTTGAACAAAAACCTTTAACATTATCCCTCTAAATGATTTACCCAACCTTTAGTAGACCGCATATTTGTGTCCTAACAGAGCAGGATCTCCGAGGTGGCCTGTAGCCCAGCAGATGTTCATGTTTGTGTTGTGTTGTCGTCTACCGCTGCTGACGAGGGTTGGCTTTCAGGTAAACACAGCCTAAGTCAATCACAGGTCCAGCGCGGAGCGACGTATCGCAGCCAAACATGAACCTCTTCTGCTGCACAAACACTCAAACAGCAGGAAGATGGAAAGCATGGTTTGCGCACTATGATACACCGTCACTTTCTGGAATGTTGAATATGACTCATGAAGTGCCTGAATGTTTGTGTCAGAACAAGCAGTTACTGAGACTCACAAGTGTACACATTTTGTACGATTTTTGTTATGCAGACGCCTTTAACCAGGGTAAAAGTGCTGAATTAATGCGTTGATGTCATGGCAGCTGTATGCTGTGATGTAACGATGTCACTGAGTTCTCATTATGATGTCACTCCAGTCATTTACAAAGGCTTTGCAAGATTTTCGTTTGTGCATTCCTTTCTCCTTTTCATTCTTTTTCTCCCTTGAAGGTTGTTGGTTCCCTTAATGCTCATTGATTGGTAATGAGGGTCGCATTATCTGGCGTCTTTCCTTCTTCGGCTTTGTGCCAGGTTCATATGACAGGTAATTCCGATCATTAGCGAAATTAATGTTTATGATAGATTTCAAAATGTCTGACGAGCCTCCAGGAAGCCATCTCGGATGACTTTCTGTCTGACGGGCGCTACGTCTTGGACTTTTTCTTCTTCCTCGGGGCAGTGTCCCGAATGACGGAGTGGTTCTTGCTTCTGTCACTGTCGAACACAAGCAGGTCACCAAAATCCCACGCAAGTGTACCCAGGTTGCTAGTTCCCTGGAATCTGTTTGCTAATGTTGTTTGTTCAAAGAGTATTTAATGTTTACTTAATGAATACTTAAGACCGCCAAACTTGCATCAACATAAATCCTTCGCGAGCGAGGTGAAGTCGGGGAAAGTTGTCGGTTTGTTTATTGCCGTGGCTGTGGCTAAGAGATAGTCTCCAGTTTCTTGCTTTCCTCATTTGACTCCGTCTCCTGACTAGAACAACTCCTCATTCACTCATTCACTTCTGAAACTTAATTTCAGAAATATATCTTAGGACGGCCAATTAATGAGGCCGCGTTGCCTGCGAGACTTCTCAATCGGCAGAGCAGTTGGTGCTGGTCACTGTGGGATTGTGGGACAATCACAGGAGTGCGTTTGGCCTCAGCAACACTCGGGACTTATTAGCTGTCTGTGAAAACAGGCATGTTGAGCACAAATCATCCACTCTCGCCTTCTTGGGGGCAGCCGTGGCCTAATGGTGAGAGAGTTGGGCTGGTAACTGGCAGGAATTGAAGGTGGGGATTGTGAATGAACAGCGCTCTTTCCATCTTCAATACCATGACTGAAGTGCCCTTGAGCAAGGCACTGAACCCCCAGTTGCTCCCTGGGCGCTGAAGCAATGGCTGCCCACTGCTCCGGTGTGTGTTCACAGTGTGTGTGCGTGTGTTTGTTCACTTCTCACTGCTGTGTGTGTGCACTTGGATGGGTTAAATGCAGAGGGCCAATTTCGAGTATGGGTCACCATACTTGACAATACGTCACAACAACAATTTTCTGCCTTACATCAGTGCTTGCCTTTTCAGCCAGTGTGCTTTCATACATGTTTACTGTAGTTAAATTGATTGTTAGCCTGGCTAACGCCAGACACTTTATGACTTCGTCATGATTCATGGTCTGGGAACCACATGTTAATTTTCTCGAATTTGAGGCGTGGTTTACGAATGCCCAGAGCTGTTTATTGGGTGCTACGAATGTCTATCAAATGTGCCTGTGCGTAGCTCATAGCCAATCGTTTCAATCATACCGGATGACATACAGAGCGATGGTTTAACGCCAAAAGTTGCTCTTTTTTCAAAATAAACTTGCGTTCTAAACTACTTAGAACACTATCTAAGGGGCCGTTCACATGTCGCGTCTTTTGCGCGCTAAAGTTCGTTATTTCAAATGTAGACGCGCGGTATGCGCACGCATAATGGAAGCGACACGGTTGCGACGCGCTCGCGTTTTCCATGCGTAAGCTACAGAGCGGTTTAGAAAGGAAAAAGCGACTCACCTAGCGTTTTCCACGCGTTTTTAGGCGCGACATGTGAACGGCTGCATCGAATGATAACTTGCTGTCATGCTGGATCCATAGTTATAAACAAACTGCTTCGGTGAGTCGCATAGAAGGCGTCATCGTCTTTCTGCTCCCTCCCCGTTCTGTGATTGGTTCCCTATCTGAGGTGAAAATTTGGTCCATGGTTTCCATGCTACCTTCCAGCGTGAATAAAATCGCGCTACGCGGAAGGCAGCATGGGGACACCCAGGCTAATTGATTGTGGCATGTTACTTTAATATGTTGGTAATCACACGCCGAACACTGTAAGTAGTCATTTAGCAAAGGCTTTTATTCAAAGTGACTCACAGACAGTACACTTGTTGCTCAGGCAATCCCCCTGGGGCAACCTGAGGTTAAGTGCACAATGGTGATACCGCATGGTTTGCTTCTAGTGCACCCAATATTGTCTTTACTGTGGAAAATAGTTCTACTAATCAGTGCAAATATAGTTGATTCTCTGGATTTTTTAAATGTTTTTTCTTCTTTAGTGCTCTATAATTTTGCCAACCCAGGCTCGTGAAAATGAATGCCTCTATATACATTTCTGCAGCATTGTAATTACATACCTTACTGCACAGTTTCAAAGTGAAATGTTCAGAGTGGCGCTAAAACCAGTTCAGTTATTACGTTGGTACAGGCACGTATTGCTGCGTTTTTATTACGTTGCTTGAGATACGTTTTGAGGCTGTTGAGAATTTAAGTATCTGGGGAGTGTCGTTAAAGGTTAATGCTTTAGTGTTTTGTAAATATCCCAAACACCAATATTTTGAGCTGTTTTGTTGAACCATAGTTTCACTGGGTTCGTATCGGAGCTCTTCATCACTCCAGTACAACGCCGTATCGGGTGAGCTACCGAGCAAACCTACTAAGTTAAAAAACTCACGCATATGAAGCTGTATATGTGACAGCAACGTTCAAAAGTATTAGTTTTCAAATTGCACAGGATGTTAAAATTGTTTTGAGGTCATAACATAATATTCTGCAAGTAATTGTGTGAAAATTAGGCTGAATTAATCAAAACTCTGTATCTGTAAATCATACTTTTGTGTGAAAAGGAAAAGTTGTCAGAGTTTTACTGCCTCTAGTGTTCATTTCAACTGGAAACTGCAGTGATTCATACACATAGGTACTGTTTTTTAGTTTTGCAGAAATCTATATAGAAGCACGTATTTCCAATTTGATCACTATGAAGTGATTTTTACCACATTACCAGGGTGTTGTAAATGGTTGCTTACTTGCCCTGCAGTGCTGCTTAATGAAAGTCTGGTCAGATATACATTACTGATAAAAGTTTGAGGTCAAAGGTTTTGTTTGTTTTTTAAAGAAATTCATAGTTTTTATTCAAAAAGAGAACATGAAATTGATCAAAAGTGATAGTAAAAACATTTATAATGTTAAGAATGATGTGTTTTTGGTAACTGCTACTCTTTTAATCTTTATATTCATCTAAGAATCCTGAAAAAATACCACAGTTTCCTTACAACTATTCAGCATCACAACCGTTTTCAACTTTGATAATATTAAGAAATCTTTTATGAGCAGCAAATCAACATATTAGAATGATTTCTGAAGGGTCATGTGACACTGAAGACTAGAGTATTTGAAAATGTAAATATATTTAGCAATATTACTGATTTTACATATAAATGCTAAATGGTTTTATAAAATAATTCAGCCTTGTTAAGAACCTTCTTTTAAAAAAACATTAATAATTCTGACTGATACCAGTGGTAGTTTAAAAAAAAGAGGTGCTAAAGTCTGATTTTGTGGTGGCTGTGCTTTAAAATTAAATTATTATAATCTTAATTCATATGATGAAGGATTTGTCGGACAGTAATCATTGTTAAGTAGTACTGTAAGTTAACCATGCTTGCTTTAAATGTTTGAAAATGAATAACTGTTTAGAAAAATGTCGAAAATGTAGAAATTTAAATTGAGAAAAGTAATCAAAAATAATTAAATGTAATCGGTTACATTAATTGAATGAGGTAATTGAAATATTTACACTACTTATTACAGTTTAAATAGGGTAACTTGTAATCTGTGTAGCTCTTTCCTTCAATTCAAATCTATGGATTTTTTCATTTTTATTTATTTCTTTGGCCTGACAAGTGAAAGCTATGAATTTAAACGCTTGAAAAAATAAAAATGGCACACTCCTGAAGTTATATGAGTTATAATAATTTGAGTTACAATGTTTGTAGCAGAAAAAAATGTTTCATAGTTTACAGTGTTGGCAAATAACTTAGATGTAACAGAATTACGTAATTTAATTACAAAATAAATGTAATTGTAATCTTACATTCACTGAGAAAAGATGTGCAATTAAATTATAGTTACTTATGAAAATGTTAATGATTACAACAGGAGGTTACATCTTAATATTTTCACACACATACAGATTTGATTGATTTCTTTCCAAAAGTGCTCTAAAAATATGAAACACCAATGTTTCAGGAATTTAGGACACAGAATAGGACACGTCTATTTAATAACTGTTTTATTTCCTATTTGGGTTTATGCGTATGTGTTATTTTTTAAGATTAAGGTTTAAGGTTTTGTTTTAAAGGCATTGTTAGATGCCAGTGTTTCCTGGCATAGCTATGCAAAAATTTGATTTCGTAAACAGTTCATAGCTGTTAAACTACAGTCAAACGAAAATTTATTCAGACACCTTCAACATTTCTGACATTATCACAATTTCTTCATTATAGTTTAGCAAATGGTAATAAAATATGATAAGAACACGGAGTTAAACTGTGTCAGAACAAATTCATCTTGATAATGTCAGATAACTTAGAAAGATATGTAATGGATTACAATCAACAAAAAAATCTGACAACTGTTAGTATGACAATATTTACACGACTATTAATATTTTGTTTACCAGTTTACAAGCAATGCTTAATTTTGTTCAGTATGTGGTCTAAAGAGGTCACCTTAGCAATTTTGGGTCTCAAATTTTGATCAATTTCACTGGTAGTCCACTGTATGAAGAATTTTGGGGTATAATATGTCACAGTTGACTTTATTTTGCTATCCTCACACTTACATAAATGAACCATAGTGTACTGCACCCACTAGTAAAATATATAAAACAAATTATATCTGGAGTCTGAATAATTGTTGGTTTGACTGTACTGTATATCTTATTTTTTTAAATCTGTATTTAACCTCAGAACAATCTCAAAGTAAAAACAGCTAAAAACATTAAAAAACATGCAATTATTATCATTTTAATTCATGTGATGAAGGATTTCAAAATAAAGTTACTGTAAAGTTAACCCTGCCTGCTTTAAATGTTTGAAAATGAATCATTTAGAAAAGTAATCAAAAAGTAATCTAATGTAATCAGTTACTTTAATGAAGTAATTGAAATAAACATTAAATTTTAACTTTTAATCTGTAACCTATTATATTACTTTACTAAAGATTAGGGATTTTTCACATCTCTGGGCTCCTTAAACACATAAACAACCACATAGGCATGCAAACACGCATTCTGCATGTTTGATGTGTGTACACTCCACCCAGCTCATAAAACTCCTATGTATGGTCCTCCTCTCCCAATCCCAGTGTTCAGTGTCACATCCAGAGCAAGTAGGACGCGTGAATGGATAAGGCAGCAGATAAATGGAAGCATGACAGACTGCATGAATAAATACGTATATGTTAATAAAGCAGAAAACAGCTGTTTGTGACACATTGGCACCGCAGGCACCCTCAGCATTATGGGAAAGAACCAAAGCCCCCCGTTAACATGTGAGTCAGCAGCGGGTCACGACACGGGAGTCTAATAACCATCTCTCACTCCTCTGAACTACGGTCCCCTTAGCAAAGACTGCACGAGTGTGTGCGTGAAAAGGTCTGGATTGCGCTAAACGAGTTGCGACTGGTCGTAATTATCACTGTAACGTCAGTTCATCATCTTAATATTTGATCAGTAACAGTTTCCATTTGAGAAGCAGCGTTTTGGGGGGGGAAATACACTTTCTAAATCTGCCACTTCTTTTAAGTTTGAGTAAAAAGCTGCACTTTCTCGTACTGTATTATTATTAACACAAACACAAACTGATCATTTCCACTTGTTTGCTGTGAAGAGCTCACATGACATGTAATATCAGTAAACTAGACTTTTGTGGAAAAAAGTGAGTTGTGGTTAGCCGTGCCATATTTTTTCTGTGTTCTGTTGTGTTTCGAGTGGTTGCTGGGTGTTCTTCTTACCAGCCCACCCCCAAGGGTGACCAGACATCCTGATAAAATCATGATGACCCCTTTTTTACGTATTACAGTCAGGACGACATTTTTCTGGATAATTAGTCCTAGCTGTGTTTGATTACTATAAATAAACATTTTAAACTGACATCACAGTGATTCATCCTTTTTTCCTCAGAAGAAACCAGCACCAGTGTGATGTTTAAGTAACAAGAGTGGGTGGGTTAGGTAGTTATTTGACCCATTAATAGGAGTACTACATAGAGACCAAACTACATCTGTTTATTTGAGGAGTAAACTGACAACATCCAACGTGCCCCTGCAATAATGATCGAACTAAGTTAAGTACAGGGTCTTTTTTTATTGCCCACCATCTGACAAAGCAATTTATATGATCTAATAGCCTTTAAATACAAACCTACTCACTTTTGGAAAACTGACAAACCGATTGCCAGGCATCTTCAAAACATCAGAAAGAGAAACTTTTGCTATCTTAAGAGCAGATATGTTTCAGTATAAAGCTTAGGTTTGACTTAGGTTGACAGATGTATTCTGAATTCAAGGCTTCAATTTCGATAAACACTGTAATCTCCTCTTAAAGGGATAGTTCACACAAAAATGCGAATTCTGTCATTACTCATTCCTAACCTGTAAGACTTACATTCATCTTCAGAACAAAAATTACGATATCTTTGATGAAATCCGAGAGCTTTGTGACCTTGCATAGCAACTGACACGTTCAAGGCCCAGAAAGTTAGTAAGGACATTGATCAAATCAACCCAGGCTTATTGGAAATACCTGCCTCCATATACACTTCTGCAACAGCATAATAATGTACCTTACTGCATGTTTTGTGTCAGTTTCAAAGTGAAATGTCCAGAGAGTGACGCTAAAACACACATTCAATACATGACTGTGGCACGTTTTTATTACGTTGGTACAGGCATGTATTGCAGCGTTTTTATTGTGCTGCTTCTATTTGTTGAGAATTCAAATATCCGGTTAGTGTCACTAAAGGTTAATGCTCTATCATGTTGAAAATATCTCCTACACCAAACCCAACCCTAAACCTAACTGATAGTTTACAAATACAAAAGTGATATAAAAACCTATTTGTTGATGCAGCCGTGCTATTTTAACTTCCTTATCCGGATTTAAGCTGTTTTGTCGAATTATAGTTTCAAGGGGTTCGTGCTGGAGCTCTTCATCCCTCAAGTGCAATGTCGTATCGCGTGAGCTACCGAGCAAACCTGCTGAATTAGAAAACTCATGCATATGAAGCTGTATATGTGATGACAACATCCAAAAGTATCAGTTTTTAAATCGAGCAGGATGTTAAAATAGTTTTGAAGCCATAGTATAGGTAACTAGGCTTTATTAATCAAAACTCTGTGTGCAAATCATACTTTGATTGGTCGTTTTACTACCTCTAGTGTCATTTCAACTGGAAACTCCAGTGATTTCACCTTTGCAGAAATGTATATAGAGGCATGCATTTCCAATGAGCCTGTGTTGGATAAAATACTCCATGAGACATCAGTGGTTCAACCTTAATTTTATGAAGCTATGAGAATACTTTTTGTGCGCAAAGAAAACAAAAATAACGATTTTATTTATGGTACTGTTGTGAATGGCAAATTACCTTGTAGTTTTCAGTTTTGATAATCAGTTTTACGTCAGAATATGTTAGATTTGTCACTATTTCTGTTACGTCACTTCTGGTCAAATTTACATTTGAATGACTCCATTTTATTGTCCTCCAGGCCACATCAAGTTTGTTCTCTTAAGTTCTCTCAGATTGCACATTTTTTTCAGCCCAATTTTGGCATGATCTGCTTGACATAGAGTGTTGTGTTGTGATTCATAAATGACAATGGGCGACAAGACACAAGATTCAATCATTTCATCTTGCTTAATGTGTCATTAAACCACAGAAAGACTATTATGTTTAATCTTCTTTTTTCGGTCGTCCTTTACTTGAGTTCTGTTAAATCTGTGACACTGGCCAATAGGAGCATAGAAGATGCTTTCAAACACACCGAAACCAAAGAAAGACAATGGTATCAGTCCTTCTAGGTGGAATTTGACAATGGAGGAAATGTTTGTGAAGCTATGGGAACAATACTCCTCATTTATGATGTTTCCTTTAGGGACTAATGAGAGAAAGTGAAAAAAGGTCAAATAAAAACTATTTTACCTCAGTTTCCTTTGACAGTCCGTACTGTCCTCTTCATACAATCCAGATTTGTGTCCACTGTCAGGTTTTCTTTGTTTTTTGGGCTTTTCTGATGATGCAACAATGCTAGTCATTGTTGGTTTACGCTCATTGAACCTTAAGTCTAGTACTGCTCTATTGATGACTGCACACATCAATAAAGACGGCAAGCGATGAATAGTTAGGTAGCATCTTTTACACGACACAAAATGATTTTAAGAGTCAAAATCAGTTTGATGTAACATGTCTGTAGTATAACTGATGCAGGATGGGTTTAAAACTTTATATAATATGAGCAATAATAGAAAATGAGACTGCATGTGCGAGAAAGAGTTGCGAAAGAGTTAAGAGGGTTCTTTTTTCTCTAAAATGTGGGTGGAAGTGTGAGTATGGTTGTGTATGTAGGCCAGGCCTGATGCGTTTGCTCTGAGTGAATATCAGATCAGCTCCCTGCAGACTGCTGTCTCTTTTAAACCCTCAGTCGTACAGCGCACTGCCTCGCTCGAGATATTAACCAGCGCCATGAATGATAGCGAGAAACAGAGCGAAATGTTGGCCCGCAGTTGATTTTCTGCGTGCGTCCTGTGTTGGTTTTTGCCGCAGATACTGTGTGGGGCGTTGAGTCAAATCCAAAAAGCAATAGCACAAGGATTACAGGCCTGAGGTGACTCTGAGGAACGACTGCCAGGAGGTTTAGTGACAAGTCTGACCTTGGGACATGATGGTGGGGTCTTTTGCGTGGATGTTACAGTATCTCTTCTCTGTCTTTAAATGTCCCTCCTGCTAGCGGCCTAGTTTAGGTGGTGCTGAATTTTCAGTGTAGGTTGCATGTTTAATTCATCAGTTTGAGCTTCACTCAGCTATGAGAGCAAGGCATTATGGGTCGGACCGGCACTCAGCACGGCCACGCACTTGGCGATAGTAGCACATTTATCACATGGCCTTGACCTGATCTAACTCACCCAGGTGTCCTCATGTACACGAAATTACAGTTATTCTCGTCACCTGGGTCTCATCACAGTTTCATAATGGCTAGTGTGAGCTGAGTTTTGCTCTGGCGTATCAAGTATGAAATCAGTTAACAGCACAGTCTCATCTGATCGATCTATTTTAAGTTTTGGCAAATTGGTAGCTACATTGTATTGTGAATTTGCACATTTTCATTTGTACATTTTTGTACAACCAGCTCATTTCCCAACTCATTTAGAGTTCATGTTTATTTTTTATTGATTAAAAATCATATGTGACCCTGGACCACAAAACCAGTCTTAAGTAGCATGGGTATATTTGTAGCAATTGATGAAAACAGATTGTATGAGTCAAAATTATCGATTTTTTTATGCCAAAAATCATTAGGATATTAAGTAAAGATCATCTTCCATGAAGATATTTTCTAAGTGTATTGCCGTAAATATATCAAAACTTCATTTTTGATTAGCAATATGCATTACTAAGAACTTCATTTGGACAAATTTAAAGGTGACTTTTTGCACCCTCAGATTGTAGATTTTCAAATAGTTATTTCTGCCAAATATTGTCCTATCCTAACAAACCATACATCAATGAAAAGCTTATTTATTCAACCTTTATGACTGGTTTTGTGGTCCAGGGTCAAATATGTTTTTGTATAAATCACATCGTACACTTTTGTACTAAATCACAGCTTCATAAACTCTTAGGAAAACTGATACAAGTTAGGATAACTTATATAAGACTTGGTGAATTTGTTGCAAAATTGTATTTGTTTTATGTATTCATGTTTTTTGTACACTGTGAAAATAATTTTTTAAATGTAAATAAAACTAATTACGTTTTCCGTACGCTTTACAAGAAAATACTATTTACAGTAAGTTTTTGTTCTTTTAAAATTTTCTTTTTAATTACTTGCAGTTTCTTTATAGTTGTTTGTGAAATTTACTAGCAATTTTTGAGTGAAATTGTTTATACACCAGTTTTTTTTTCAGTGTATAATATGCTCATGTTCCCTTGAGAGTTAGGTTTAGTGGTGACATTTAACCACAAATCATACATGTTCATTTGACTCAGATTGTATGAATTCTTCTCCTTTTACATATACAAAAGGTCTAACTTTTTCATTTGACAATTCAGAAATCAGATCATACTAAATCACCAACTAGTTCAATATTTATGAATTCTCATGAGATAAGGTTGGATATTTAAAATTTACAGTAGCGATAAAGCTTTCTGTTGTTTAAGCCAATTAAAGAGATGAAAATTGAAAACCCAAAAATGAAAACTCTGTCATTAATTCCTCACCCTTATGTTGTTCCAAACCCACAAGACCTTAGTTCATCTTAGGAACACAAATTAAGATAGTTTTAATGAAATCCAAGCACTTTCTGACCCTCCAGTGATGGTATAACCACATTCAAGGCCCAGAAAGTTACTAAGGACATTGATAAAATAGTCCATGTGACATCAGTGGTTCAACCGTAATGTTATGAAGCTATGAGAATACTTTTTGTGCCCAAATATAACAAAAATAACAACTTTATTCAACAATTTGTTCTCTTCTGCATGAGTCTCTCTTGGATAAGAAAGATTTTGGATTTCTAAACTGCCCCTTTAATTGATTGATAATTGGGTTCATAGGTGGCCAGCTATATCTGCTGTAAGAATTAAGTGTTACCTTGCCAATAGAAAATAAAAAGAATATATATTGATGATATTGTGTAAAGTATGTGTAAAGTTTCATAAGTTTATGCACCTCTCATTTGCTCTCATCAGCCACAATTGTGGAACATATATCAGCCCTTCATGTATTGCAGTTCATAGTTTTCTAATTGTCTTGCTGAATATCAAGAAATTGCCATTGACTCGAGACCCTGGAACACATTTTCAATAATCAGACCACCCGATTAACATAATTAATGATGCATACACTCAAATTTTAATTACACATTGGTAGTGCATTGTTTTCTTGTTTGGGGATATTGAATGAGCGAGTGATGGATGTGTGTATTTGTACAGCGAATGGAGTGGGTTTCCCTCCCAAGATGGCAGGGGCATATTACATAGAGTGATTTATGTACCACATCAGTCATGCCAGCATCACACACAGTCTGAAACGACTGCTGCTCTCGTGTCTCCATCAAAATCCACTCAACCCAACCCTACCTATAATATGACAGAAAAAACAGTCCCTGGGACAATTCGATGACGAATCCAAAAACGCATTCAGAGGTTTACAACTTTTAAAAAAACGACTTGAAATCTGAAATTAAATGTGCAGGTCAATGCTTATTATTATTATTTTTTTTTTTACTGTGAACTGTACATTTTTTCTACAAATAACATTGTATAAATTGGTGAAAAAACACAAATTGCTTTACAAAATAATAAGTTTTCTCTGAGTTGTCTTGTGACAGTTCATAAGATTCAGAAAAATCCTGAGCTTTTCCTCACGGTTTCTGTCATGCAGTACCATGTTTTATATCTATTGGAAAAATTAGGTGTTTTATCGTCCAGTTTTACTGCATACAGCATTATTTCTAAACGCCGGCTCATTCTGCATCCCTGAGACAATGTTTGTTGGAGTGACTCAAGGTTTGTCTGCCCTGTACCTGCTGTCTGTCTCTCCTTGCCTGTCCTCTACCAGCTGCCTGTCCCTTTCTCTCTCCCTGTCTGTTCTGTACCCGCTGTCTGTCTGTTATCCACCCACTTTCTGTCCCTTTCTTTGTCCATCTCTGTCTTGACAGCATGTTGAGATTCTCCTCTAGGCTCATTTCATTTAGACCTAACGTCAAATCTCTCTCATTCACTCTCTCTTTCTCTTTCTCACACACACTCACTCTCTCTGACACTCACAAACTCCCTCACACACTTGCTCACTGTCACACACACGGACACTCATGCAGGAGATGAGTAGATAGGTGTTGAAATATTGGCGCCATCTAGCAGTTGTGCCCCAGCAAGTCATCATCACCATGGCAACTGAGAGAATTCAAATCTGTTGAAAGCCTAAAAACCAAACCTTTGCAAGAAATGGTGGATGTAATTCGGCTGAAACCATATTTAGAATCTGTAGTTAACATAGATGAGACAATAAGTGCAGTCTGAAGCTTGCCTGATGGACAGGCTACCTAGTGAGGGCGTCAAACTCGCCCTTCACACATGTTCCTGTCCTCCCTCAGGTGAAACTGTGCGGATAAAAGACCTGCTTGAAAATAAATAAATAATATGGCTGTGTAGCCCTCCAGCTACATAAATGAAAAATGTAATAGCTGGCATGACCACAAAAGAAACTGATGTTTCTATTAAATGTATTTTAAATACATAATTAGCTAGGTGATATTTAAGTTACATTTGCTTACCTTTTTTTTTTTTTGCTGCTGTACCTTTAAGACCACTATGTAAATGATCTCCGTTATGATTGGCTAACCACTTTGCATGTGAAATGAGTAACATTTATTAGCGATTTGTGGTTTGCTTTCCAGTCTAATGTAAATTCTGCTGCCTTATTCCTCAGTTTTTTTACAAAGCTGCATTACATTGTGATCAATAAAATGAATGTATTTCACAAACCAGAATAAAACAGTCAGGAACTGTTAAAGTCACTTGTTTCTAATGCTGGGATCCTTCAGAAGGATATGCAGAGAAGCAGGTGCTACTTTTATTTCAGAAGATCAAGGAAAATTTGGTCTTTCATGATATGACCTTTAAAGCGGCGGTAGCTTTGGTCAGGGATGACGCTTTTTCTGACTTCACTGACACTTGGTGAGTCTGATTTACCTGATGTACAGATTTCAGCATTTTGCCAGCATCATTTGTGTTAAAATCTCCCCATGAAGAAACATAAGGCAGTTTCTTATGAAAGCTCTTTTCTGCCGTTGAATAATAAGAATAAAAACAGGTAGTCGCAATCTTTTATCTCACAATTCTGACTTTTTTTGTGATTATGAGTTTATATCTCACAATTCTGACTTTTTTTGTGATTATGAGTTTATATCTCACAATTCTGACTTTTTTTCTCTCAGAACTGTGAGATATAAACTCGCAATTCTGAGAAATAAACTTACAATTCTGAGAAGTAAGGTCACAATTCTTGGAAATAAACTCCCAATTCTGGGAAATAAAGTCACAATTCTGAAAAAAAAAAAAAAAATCACAATTCTGAGAAATAAACTTGCAGTTCTGAGAAATAAACTCCCAATTCTGAAGTCAGAATTATGATACCAACTAAAAAATCTGACCTTTTGCTGAGAATTATGTAATATAAACTTGCAATTCTGAGTAATAAACTTGCAATTCTGGGAAATAAAGTCACAATTCTGGGAAATAAAGTCACGATTCTGGGAAATAAAGTCACAATTCTGGGAAATAAACTTGCAATTCTGTGAAATAAACTCGCAATTCTAAAAAAAAATAATGCAATTCCAGGAAATAAACTCACAATAAAGTCAGAGTTGTGAGAAATAAAGTCAGAATTGCAAGGTATAAACTCGCAATTGCAAGTTATGAAGTCAGAATTATGATATCAACTAAAAAATCTGACCTTTTGCTCAGAATTATGTAATATAAACTTGCAATTCTGGGAAATAAACATGCAATAAAGTCAGAGTTGTGAGAAATAAAGTCAGAATTGCAAGATATAAACTCCCAATTCTGGGAAATAAAGTCACAATTCTGGGAAATAAATTTGCAATTCTGTTAAATAAACATGCAATTCTGAGAAATAAACATGCAATTCTGGGAAATAATCTCACAATAAAGTCAGAGTTGTGAGAAATAAAGTCAGAATTGCAAGATATAAACTCCCAATTCTGGGAAATAAAATTACAATTCTGAGAAATAAAGTCACAATTCTGAGAAATAAACATGCAATTCTGAGAAATAAACATGCAATTCTGAGAAATAATCTCACAATAAAGTCAGAGTTGTGAGAAATAAAGTCAGAATTGCAAGGTATAAACTCGCAATTCTGAGAAATAAAGTCAGAATTCCGTAATATAAACTCGCAATTGCAAGTTATGAAGTCAGAATTATGATATCAACTAAAAAATCTGACCTTTTGCTCAGAATTATGTAATATAAACTTGGAATTCTGGGAAATAAACATGCAATAAAGTCAGAGTTGTGAGAAATAAAGTCAGAATTGCAAGATATAAACTCCCAATTCTGGGAAATAAAGTCACAATTCTGGGAAATAAATTTGCAATTCTGTTAAATAAACATGCAATTCTGAGAAATAAACATGCAATTCTGGGAAATAATCTCACAATAAAGTCAGAGTTGTGAGAAATAAAGTCAGAATTGCAAGATATAAACTCCCAATTCTGGGAAATAAAATTACAATTCTGAGAAATAAAGTCACAATTCTGAGAAATAAACATGCAATTCTGAGAAATAAACATGCAATTCTGAGAAATAATCTCACAATAAAGTCAGAGTTGTGAGAAATAAAGTCAGAATTGCAAGGTATAAACTCGCAATTCTGAGAAATAAAGTCAGAATTCCGTAATATAAACTCGCAATTGCAAGTTATGAAGTCAGAATTATGATATCAACTAAAAAATCTGACCTTTTGCTCAGAATTATGTAATATAAACTTGCAATTCTGGGAAATAAACATGCAATAAAGTCAGAGTTGTGAGAAATAAAGTCAGAATTGCAAGATATAAACTCCCAATTCTGGGAAATAAAGTCACAATTCTGGGAAATAAATTTGCAATTCTGTTAAATAAACATGCAATTCTGAGAAATAAACATGCAATTCTGGGAAATAATCTCACAATAAAGTCAGAGTTGTGAGAAATAAAGTCAGAATTGCAAGATATAAACTCCCAATTCTGGGAAATAAAATTACAATTCTGAGAAATAAAGTCACAATTCTGAGAAATAAACATGCAATTCTGAGAAATAAACATGCAATTCTGAGAAATAATCTCACAATAAAGTCAGAGTTGTGAGAAATAAAGTCAGAATTGCAAGGTATAAACTCGCAATTCTGAGAAATAAAGTCAGAATTCCGTAATATAAACTCGCAATTGCAAGTTATGAAGTCAGAATTATGATATCAACTAAAAAATCTGACCTTTTGCTCAGAATTATGTAATATAAACTTGCAATTCTGGGAAATAAACATGCAATAAAGTCAGAGTTGTGAGAAATAAAGTCAGAATTGCAAGATATAAACTCCCAATTCTGGGAAATAAAGTCACAATTCTGGGAAATAAATTTGCAATTCTGTTAAATAAACATGCAATTCTGAGAAATAAACATGCAATTCTGGGAAATAATCTCACAATAAAGTCAGAGTTGTGAGAAATAAAGTCAGAATTGCAAGATATAAACTCCCAATTCTGGGAAATAAAATTACAATTCTGAGAAATAAAGTCACAATTCTGAGAAATAAAGTTTGTATCACTCGATACTGAGAAAAGTACGTCAAAATTGTGAGATACAAAATCGCAATAACCTTTTTTGTATGTGTTATTATCAAAAGCCTAGAGCTATGGCTTTCAGCGGCAAAGAAATTTCCTCATGGGAAATTTGTGTTGGGTCGTGTTAGGTTTCACCAAGAAATGGTGAAACAATACACTTCATACTATTGCCTTGTGATAGGCATGCCTTTTGTTTTGAAAAATGTAGTTCTCGCAGATCATTCCCCATAAAAACAGATTATGAAATCATGTGCTTCGAGAACCCGTTTTCGTTAGGGCCAAATCTGTTTTTATACTTTGTGTATTCAGACAATTCTGTGAACCCTTAGTGCATTTATAACAATGTTTTTACTTGATCTAACATATAATTAATTTACTCTTAGAACAGCTTTTGGTTATGATGCTTTATGCTTTGTTCATCCGATACATGAGGGATGTGCCCATAGTCCTCAAAACTTGTTTCTATTTATTAAGCTTGATAAAGTGAAATGGCTCCCAGGGGGACAGAGAGAATAATAGTAACACCTTTTGGTTTTTGCTCATTTTGTTAGAAAATGTTCAGCCTAAAGCACTGATATTTCATCTCGGACGCCTTTTACATGTTAGCAGTCATTAACCATGTAAATTAAATTTATAACATCGAGCTAATCGAGTCAGATACAATTAAACTAGAAGTTCATGAAGCCTGATGGTACATTCATTATGTGTAAATTTAAATATCTACTAATTAAATGCATAATGACGTTAGTGAAGTTCAGTGATCATTGTCACTCACACTTACTCTACCAGTGAAAAGTTTAAAGGCAATAAGAAATTGATACTTTTATTGCATTAAATTGATGTTTCAAATAAATTATTTTTAAACTTCCTGTTAATCAAAAAATGATGTTTCCACAAAGATATTAAAGGAAAAGTTCACTTCTAGAACAAAATACAGATAATTTACTTATCCCATTGTCATCCAAGATGTTCATGTCTTTCTTTCTTCAGTCGTAAAGAAATAGATTTTTGAGGAAAACATTTCAGGATTTCTCTCCATATAGTGGGCTTCTATGGTGCCCATGAGTTTGAACTTCCAAAATGCAGTTTAAATGCAGCTTCAAAGAGCTCTAAAAGATCCCAGCCAAGAAAAAAGGGTCTTATCTAGCAAAACGATGGGTTATTTTCTAAAAGAAAATGTACAATTTATATACTTTTTAACCTCAAATGCTCGTCTTGTTTAGCTCTGCATGCACTCTGTGTTCGCAAAAAACTCCCATCTCATTTTGTCCCCCAACTTTAAAATCGTCCTACATCGCTGCAGAAGTGCCGACTTAGTGTTAACAAAGTGAACATGCAAAGAAGATAAAACACCCTTTACAAAACAAGGTAAAACAGTGATGTATGACGATTTTGAAGTTGGAGGAGAAAATGAGATGGGAGTTTTTCAACCTACCCTAACTGTCTTGAACCGGAGTTGATGCAGATCTAGACAAGACGAGCATTTGAGGTTAAAAATTATATATAAATTGACAGTTTTTTTTTTTAGAAAATAACCAATTGTTTCACTAGATAAGACCCTTCTTTCTCAGCTGGGATCATATAGAGCCCTAAGCTACATTTTATCTGCATTTTGGACGTTCAAACTCACAGGCACCATAGAAGTCCACTATATATAGAGAAATCCTAAAATGTTTTCCTCGATGACAAGGGGTGAGTAAATTATCTGTACATTTTTGTTCTGGAAATAAACTTCTCCTTTAAGCAGGACAACAATTTTTAACAGTGATTAATCATAAGAAATGTTTATTTAGTACCAAATCAGCATATTAAAAAGATTTCTGAAGTATCACTTGACAGTGAAGACTGTAGAAATGGTTTTGCATCACAGAAATAAATTACATTTTCAAATATCTGAAAACAGAAAGCTCTTATTTGAAATTGTAATCAAATTTTACAGTATTTTACTTTATATAAATTCAGCCTTGGTGAGCATAAGACACTTATTTTTTATAAAAGGTGGCATTTATGAAAAGTTATGGCAAACACAAAAACATATATCTTATATATTATTTTTCATTCCAAGTTGAAAAGGTCACATGACTGAAACAGATGAATACAGTGTTTTTAAACCTTATTTGATTAAGCTTTGAGTTCTGGTGTAATTGGATTAGACTGTAGATTTCCTATTCAACAGGAAGACAGAAACTCATGATCATCTTTCTCGCTCTCTCTCACTCACTCTCTCTCATTTCTCCCAGCCAGTTTAATGCTTTTCCAGGGTCTTGTTTCACAATCAATACTAAACCAGTTAATTAGCTTACAGTTCATTTTTTGATCACTCGGGACTAAATCCGTTGGGCCTTTCCCACCTCAGCACAACGGGCATGAAAATGTGCTCAAAAACAGGCTCAGTGGTCCATAGTAACACTGACACTGTGTTTACACAGGCATTAGAAGCAACAAAATCCTTCAGCCATGTTGCTGCAATCAAGTCTCTCGTGACAACTTATCGTGATGGATCGTTTGGGTCCAAGCCCAATTCTGTTCTGGCGCAAGGATCACAACTCACCTCTCGTTTCCCCGAACCACATTGAATAGCCAAACGTCTGTCTATACTATAGCTTTAAACGACTGCGTATACACGTGTGTTTTGTTTCAGCGCTGTTCAAAGTCCTGCTTTTATGAGCGTTTAGCACACAGCTGCGGCATAAGAACGGTGTCAGCTGCAGCGTAACCCGGCTAGCATGCTAACCGCTAACGCTGTGTTGTCTTACTGTACCTCTGCAGCCATCTGCTTCTCATCAGTGCTAATCACCCAAGACTCCCATAATTCCCTGTGACGGCACATAACGACACACGAACACAGGCTGCCGGTGGAAATAATAACACTGGCCATGATGCTTAGCAGCCCAGGAAAGCGAAGTCTCTCTTTTTCTGTTTCTTTCTCAGTTCACAATCTCTCCCCGCTCTCTCGACCTTCAGACAAATGAATGAAACCGGGGAGAAAACAGGCATGTCACGACTCTGTTATCGGCGTCCTTGGCCGATTAATCACGACGCTTGAAAAGAGCCCTACAAGTGCACAGCGAGGCAATAAATCTACATGTGGTGAGTGAGATGGTGACTCGGGCCTTGATTAGAGGGTGCCGCTGTTTGCCAGACGTGGGACGTCGACATTCTTTGGGTCCGAACCATTCCGCCATGGAGTGACTCAAAGTGCTGATATAACACATTTGAGACGAAAAGAGCAGAAAGTGAGGCACAGCAGTGCACTTTTAAAGGCCACATCTTCTTTTTTATACATCTTCCTTCGTGCGTACTTGCTCCGATTCATCCTGGATCCATATGATGACCGATTCTTTGTGCACCGTCCTAAAGCTGCTGACTAGACGCCACTGTGTTCTCCGCAGTGCCGGCACAGATGGACTCTATCTAAACAGTTTACTTGCTCTGGCACTCTCTGACAAATGCAGACACACACCTGCTGTTCCAGCCACATCAGCATGGCACAATGCAGCTCTGCTTCAAGGCATTTGGCCCCGGGGACTCAAACCCACTGTCTGCTGAATATTAGCCCTACGAGCATTTGACTAGTCTGTGTACTGAAATAGCCCTTGGGACTTAAAGGAATAGTTCATTCAAAAGTGAAAATTCTGTCATCATTTATTCAACGTCAAACTCATTTTACATTCTTTTGTCTGTGGAACATAAAGGAAGAGATTTCTATCTCAGTGGTATTTTGTCCATATTGTGTGGACAAAAACATTCTTCAAAATATGTCAAATGTGTTGTGAACTTGTTGAAGACTGACACAAAAGAGAAGAAATTACTTAATTTAACAATTTTGTTGTCTTCAGTTTTGGGGATAACGCATTACAAGTAACGCAAGTTACGTAATAATATGTGACCCTGGACCACAAAACCAGTCATAGGGTTAAATTCTACAAAACTGAGATACATCATATGAAAGCTCAATAAATAAGCTTTCTCTTGATATATGGTTTGTTAGGATAGGACACTATTTGGTCGAGATACATCTATTTGAAAATCTGGAATCTGAGGGTGCAACAAAATCTAAATACTGAGAAAATCACCTTTAAAGTTCTCCAGATTAAGTTCTTAACAATGCATATTACTAATCAAAAATTACATTTTGATATATTTGTAGTAGAAATTTTACAAAAAAATCTTCATGGAACATGATCTTTACTTAATTTCCTAATGATTTTTGGCATAAAAGAAAAATCTATAATTTTGACCCATACTATGTATTTTTGGCTATTGCTACAAATATACCCCAGCGACTTAAGACTGCTTTTGTGGTCCAGGGTCACATATTACTTTTTCCAAGTAACTAGTAAAGTAACACATTAGTTTTTTAATTGACAAGAAAGAAAGAGTTGCTTTTTCAAATAAGTAATGCCAGTTACTTTTCCACCAATTTATTGATTAAAAGCTCTCCTGTCCCCATCTTGAGAGAAATTGTACGTTACTTTAGTTCTGGAATAAATGTGAACATGCATTAAATCATCTCACTCACTAAAAAAACAAATACAGTATTTCTCAAAATGAATAAAAACAGTGACATTCAACGCAAACGTGCAATAATAAAAATATGGTAAATAATACAAATATCATTTATGTATTTAATCCCATTTTATTAACCGATGTCTTTGCTGCCGACCTTCGATGATCCAATTCATCCATACTAATAAGCAACAATTTGTTTTCCCTTTTTTTATTCCTGAAGAGTTGACACATTTTCTTCTGCGGTCTACTGTACAGACGTGAATTTACTTTTCTCTAAGCCTAAGGCTTTTGGTGTAAAAAGGCTTTTACATTTGCCAAAAATAGAACTTTTTATATTAAAAACAAACAAGCAAGCCCTGCCCAGATTTGAAAAACAACGCAAAAGTAACACATTACTTTCCATAAAAAGTAACTAAGTAAGGTAATTAGTCACTTCTTTAGGGAGTAACTCAATATTGTAATGCATTACTTTTAAAAGTAACTTTCCCTAATACTGGTTGTCTTTGTGCACAAAAAGTATTCTTGTAGCTTTGTAAAATTATGGTTGAACCACTGATGTCCTTACTACCTTTCAGGGCCTTGAATGTGTCAGTTGTGTTGCTGTCTATGCAGGGTCATAAAACTCTTGGATTTCATAAAAAATATCTTAATTTGTGTTCCACAGACAAATGAAGGTCTTACGGGTTCAGAATAACATGAGGGTGAGTAATTAGTGACAGAATTTTCATTTTGGGTGAACTATCCCTTTAACTGCGATTAGTTAGTGTTCTCTTTTGCATATTAACAAGGTGACTACCATTGATTTGGACAAGTACAGCACCTTTTATTAACCACTTGTAATATCACCACATAAATGTGTTCTGGTTGTCTTCTAAAACATACTCTGAAAAAACAAGAAACTTCAAAAAATATCAAAGACTAAAATAGAAGGAAAACACAGATGAGTGTTCGCTGTCACTGTTCAACATTTTAACTGTCGCCTTCAGACACTGAAACTAAACAGAGCATGAATGTTTCTGTACAAAGCACATGAATATTTAATGAGATGAGAGGCGGTTTACGATTGGTTGTCTTTTGCTAAACACCTTGTCATTACTCATCTTTTGCTAAATAACTCTTGAACTACAGTTTTACACTGTATACCCTTCCCAAAAACATAACCCAGGGTAAAACAATGACCTCAGCCCAGGGACAAAAATATTACTTGGTCATCCTCATGTTGTTCCAAACTTGTATGACACAAAAATGTGTATATACGTTGCTTTTGGACAAAAAAAAAAAAAGCTAAAACACTCTTCAGAATATCTTCTTTTGAAAGAAAGTTTGGAACAATATGAAAGTGAGTAAATGATGACAGAATTTTCATTTTTAGGTAAGCTATTGTTATAAGTGACCTGAACTATTAGCTGCATTGGCCATACAGACTCTAAAATTCTGTCGCACTGGCACAGGTACTGCAAACCTAAAACCATGTGCATAAAATATTAATTGCATTAAGTTTCAGAAAGCTTTCATTTTCTGGTATTGCATTTTTGCTATTTTTTTTTTACTTTGACACAAATTATTCACGTAATGTCCTCTGGTGGTATATTAGACAGCTGAGAACCGTGTCCTCTGCGAGAGGACATGGGCAGATATTAAGTCAGCAGCAGGGACTCTTTCATTCCTGTTCTTCAGAAGATGGAATTTACATTTGCAGCCATTGGCAGCAAGTTATGTGTCCTGTCTAAACCATGTAGCAGTTCAGCAATAACACAATGTTCAGATCCAGACATTAGCCACTCGTAGCTGCCAAAGTTTGCATGAAAAGTGACTTGCTGAGGTCAAATATCTGTTTTCACTTGGTCTGTTGATGCAGGGAAAGGGTCAATTTTATGTATTGTAATTCAAGGTCTTTATTGTACTTTTAAAACATTAAAGTCCATAGTAAAACAAATGGATTTCTTTATAATAAAAATTGATTTGCGCAAGCAAGGACAATGTCAAGTAACACAGTGTTCCTTGAAGAGCCTACATGAATCATTGCTGAATTTTGCTTTATGGCACCAGTATACTTCACAGTCCAAAATCTATGTGCTCAAGAATAAAGTTTTTTTCATGTTAAATGTGCTTTAGACCATTATACCTTTTAGTATTCAGTATTGAATGGACCCGTTGAATTCAAACAGATTAATGCAATTTTCTTAACCATGCGAATGCATTGCCTATTGAAACAGGATGTTGTGAAAAGACATTTATGTCATAGACTAGCCCTAGCAAAGCCATGATTTGGAGAGACATTTTATTTTATTTATTTTTTACAGTTGAGGTCAAAAGTTAACATACACCTTGCAGAATGTTAATTATTTTACCAAAATATAAGGGGTCATGCAAAATGCATGTTATTTTTCATTCAGTAGTACTGACCTGAATATAAGGCATTTACAATATAGTCCACAAGAGAAAATAATAGTTGAATTTATAAAAATTGTGAAATATCCTTTTCCGGTCAGTACTAAATAAAAAATAACATGCATTTTATATGATCCCTCTTATTTTTGTAAAATAATGAACATTTTGCCAATTCTGCAAGGTGTATGTAAACTTTTGACCTCAACGGTATACATGCTAAAACATTATTTTGTCAGTGATTGGCAGTCCAGCATATAACGTTAAATACAGCATATAACAGACAGACTGGATGCCACAAAAAAACATTTTTTTTGGTTTCATAAATGCATCTTGAGCATTTCAGTGAGAAGAAAGCATCCGAATATAGTTCTCCATGTTTATTCTTGGTGGGTTTGATCTTATTGTGTTTCTGTTTATGCAGCTGCACACATACACACGTGTGCATGACTCTTATCTGATTATAGTCGAATGGGCTCTGAGTAGTGTTGGTAATTGGCATGTGGCCATAATTGTGTGTATGTTGAATCTGTGTATGTCGTTAGTAGGCAGGTGATTAATTGATTAATTATTTGAATACATTTTGAGTGGAAATGCATTATCCCAGAACTCAATTCACTGTGTTGTAATTAGATGTACTGCAGAAGAAATGTGGCCTGCTAATGAAATGCCGGAATCTCCTCAAGGTGCCCTTCAGGTGCTGTTGGTTAGCCCAGGAGAAAATGTAGGCGTGTTTTATGCCTGATGAACTTCAGTTCTTCTGCTGAATCCAGGATTCCTCCAGAAAATGAATAGGAGGCAGGTTTCCAAAGCGTAAAACCTCCTTTTCCTTTGATTTTCACAAACACATTGTCTCTCTTTGTTCTGAGCATGTTGTTTAAATGGTTTTGGATAGTGGGTCTGTCATTTTGGAAACCACAAATGAGATGCCTTCATCGCTGAAAAGATAAATGTGAAATATGGAAAGAAAGAAAGCATTTGGACTACTTCCACTCCTGTCAACCCTGTGCTGCTTTCGACTTAACAGAGATGGAGAACTCTCCAAGATCTGATTGATTTCTATGAACAAGCTGTTAAAAGGGTCACTCTTTGTATGCCGTGCCTTTTGGACCTCATGATGTGTTGAAAAAAAGTTGCTTGGATCAGATTTTGCATTAGGAGATGGGCTTTCTATTGCAGTTGCAGCTGAGTTCTGGGTTTTATCAGCTAATATGTTTCGAAATGAGTGAAAATAGATTGAGGTTGCAGAAAAATGTCACTGTATATTCCATCCTGTTGTTTAGCAATCATTGTAAAGGCTAAATGAGCTATATATCTGATCATTTGCTATATATCTGAACTTTGATTAAATGCCTGTAGTCACATATTTCAAGCTGAATTGTTTTCTCATCAGAGTTTTGAAGAGCATAAGAGTGGAGAAGCTGGATACGATGATAAAACATGCCAAATCTCAAATCAAAGGTTCAAATCAAGTGAGACTTGTTTAATTTTCCTTAAAATGTGTCACATCTAGAAATTGATGTCATAGCTGATTAATTTAGTTATTTTTGGGTTAATTTGTTGAAGCTGTCAGATTTGCAGAGTGCAAAGTAATACTAGGGACAGGTGGAAAACACAGAAAAATAAACAGGGCAAAGCAGGATTTATTTAACAGAGCTCATTAAAGAGGTTTGATTTTGATAATATTTAATCTTGTAGCACCTTGAAACATAAGGGAAGTAGGAGATTATTTTAGTATATATAATATAATTAGGAGTACAACAGCTTGTCACTGGGACAGAACCATTAAAGAGACAACTTTGTGAATATTAGTACCCTAGAGTAGTACTATGTACCCTCAAATAGACCTTTTTTTGGTCATTATATACTCACCCTTATGTTGTTCCAAACCTGCATAGATTCTTCTGTTAAACACACGTGCGCGCACACACACACACAAAAAAATTAAGAATCTTTTAAAGGCACTAACCGTTTAGGGGTAAATAAGTTACAAAGATGTATTTTTTGTATTCACTCTATATTATACAACATGTTTACATTTCTAACTTTCACCTTTGTCAGTTCAGAAAACCATTGAATACTATATCTATTTAAAAGATGAATTAAATTTTTTATTGTATTGTATTTTACTATAAAACAATGATGAATTCATTAGTTTTTATTTTACTGTAAAATAATGATTATTTTATTTTATTTTATTCAGAAAGTTTCTGACATGCAGTATCAGTAGCATCATTTTATATCTATTGAAAAGATGAAATTTATTTTATTTCATTGTATTTTAAAATAAAACAATGATGAATTAATTTTTTTTTTACTATAAAATAATGATGCTTTTTTTTAATTCAGAATGCTCCTGAGCTTTTTCTAACAGTTTCTGTCATGCAGTCTCACTATCATTTTATATCTATTGAAAAGATGAATTTTATTTTATTTTATTTTTTATTTATTTTATTGTATTTTATGACAAAAAAAATGATGAATTCATATTTTTTTTCTTACTATAAAATAATGATGCTTTTATTTTATTTTATTTTATTTTAATGTTGATTTATTTTATTTTATTTAGAAAGCTCCTGAGCTGTAATTCTATCAGTTTCTGTCATGTTTAATTTTTTTTTTTTTTTTTTTTTTTTTTTTGATAGTAAAGTACGGTCAATCCCTGAAAGGGAAAGCTACAGTAATATATTCATGCTAACACTATTATCAGTATTTTAAAAGTGACACTAAAGGGATGTGACTCAAAATTTCTTCTCAGTTATTCAGTTGACCTAATCAGTGTTGACTTGTCATGAATTTAGGGATTCTGTTCAGTTTGCTCTAGTTTTTAAACTTTTTTTTTTTTTTTTGAGTTGTAGTGGATCATTGCTGCCTTCATATTTGAGCCTAAATCCCAATGTGTGTTGTAAATGTCTAGTTGGCTCATTCCCCTTTAGACCAGAACCAGAATTGTGTCCAGAACGAATGAATAACTCATCCCATTGTGTTTGAGCCATATTGGATGTCTGTGCTCTGATGAGAGATCCAGTTGCACATTCCAACAGGACACAAACCTCAGTTTAACACCTCTGATTAATACAGTCGGCAGTTTGATCACTGGGGAACAGGAAGTGGTTGAGCGCTGGGGCTGGGCCGCAGCCAGAAGTAATGTATCGGGATTTGTATTCATTACAGATCCACTGTGGGCTCTCCTGTCTCGGTGCCAGCATAAGAGAGATGGAGGACCGGCCTGGTTCAGACTCACTATAAGCACAGGGAGCAAGAGAGAGCACACTACAGGAATACGAATAAGAGAGAGAGAGGGGTGCAGATTCATTTTCCTATTGTCAGCTTCAGCTTTCACTCTATCAGTATCCTGCTCACCTTTCAAAGGTGCCAAGCAGCTTTGTGGCTGTAATCTCATGTTAAACCTCTCTGCTTTCTCTCAGGAATGTACTGCTTCATTTTAAGTGTTATCTTTTATCCCTAAATCTCAGCAGTGGTCTTGTAAAATGTGATATGAGACATGGAGGTTCTGACCTCAGAGCGGATGATGTCTCAGGCAGATGGTGCTGAGGGTCTTTGGGCCCCCTTACCTGCTATGAACACACTGGTCCTGGTTGTAAAATCATTTTAATGATGTAAATGTCTTTCCCAGCATACCCTTGGCCTCTCCTGAATATTCATATTCAACAGTTGTGTTTTATTTTCACCTTTTTTAAGTCTAAATTAAATCATTTTTACTCTTTATTCTGTTTTCTTATTATATTATGTGACCCTGGGCGACAAAACCAGTCATAAGGGTGCATTCTTTGGAAATTGAGATTTATACATCATCTGAAAGCTTATAAAGAAGCTTTCCATTGATATATGTTTTTTTAGGATAGGACGATATTTGGCCGATACAACTTTTTGAAAATCTGGAATCTGAGTGTGCAAAATAGTGTTGGGCGATATGCTCAATTTTCATATCGCCCTATCGTCAGCCTGAGAGATCGCCGATACACGATACTATCGTGCTAATTTAATTAATTATCTATGTACTAAATTCCTTATTCGTTTTGTAAAGGTAGACTTTCTTTTGGCATATGATTAAGTTGTGCGTGTACAGAGCGCTATCTGCCGGAGTTGTTCAAGTTACTTTCGGTTTCATTCTCTGCTATCGTCAGTGAGTGAGTTGTAAATGTGCGTGCCAGAATGTCTAAATGAATGAATCTTTCTTTACCCGTCATATTGCGAGTATGTTACCGCTGTATGTCTGACCGTTGTCATCAGGTGATGTTGTAGTTCAGTTCATATTGAATGCGGAGAAGAGATGCGCGTGTAATTCACGTGCGTATGTTTAGCGCCATCTGATCGCATCGTAATTCTAATTAACGCCTATAGACGTTACTGAGATGAATGTTTGTTTACTATGTACAGACTGATTATGATACATCGTAATTAATTCAGCCTGAACCAGGTTTTACTACCTCTGTTATCCTAATGACTGCAATGCTAATATAATATAACACTCCCTTTAGAATCTACCACCGTACTGTATGATGAAATCTCCCATTTTCACTGCACGAGGTGCGTTAAGGCGCGGTGGCCTCTCTATGCGTGTGTTTATACCGCGGCAAGTTTCTGAAGCATCCTAGAACAGACTCTCTGTGCTGCATTGCTAAAGTTAAGTTCTTTGTTGACGGATAAAAAAAAACTATCGTCAAAGGCATCAGCAACAGGCGATATCTCTGACTATCGTCGATACACGATACTATCGTCTATCGGCACAACCCTAGTGCAAAAAAATCAAAATATTGCAAAAATTGCCTTTAAAGATGTCCAAATTAAGTTCTTAGCAATGCATATTACTAATCAAAAAAGTTTTTTTGTATTTATGGTAAGAAAAAAAAATCAAAATATTTTCATGGAACATGATCTTTACTTAATATCCTAATGATTTTTGGCATAAAAGAAAAATTTATCATTTTGACCCATACAATATATTTTTGGCTATTGCTACAAATATACCTATGCTACTTATAACATGTTTTGTGTTCCAGGGTCACTTATATTATAGTATATTATATTACAAATTTCAATATGAATGCAGTATGCTAATATGAATGCAATTCAAACTATTTTTATTTAAAAAAAAAAATCATTTAATTTTAGCAATTAGGTGTACATTAAATTTATTCCTATGGGAAAAAAAACGTATCCAAACTATTTTTGTCCACAAAGCAAAATAAACTAGCTAAAAAAAGGGTGAATTTCCATTTCATGCCCACTTTAATTTTTCATTTTATGCTAAATATTTTATTTGCTTCAGTGATAGATAACATTATTTAAATATCTTTTAAATGCTGTTTAATGCTGCATTTAAAACAGCAGCATGTGTGGCATTGACATCAAAGACCCAGGGCTCTAGGCTGACCTAAGTTTGCATAGCTTTTCCTGTCATTGTACCCTTAAGCAGCCCTTAGGCTTTCATCTAATGTTCTAGCTCAGAGGAATGAGGTAAGACCCTTCAGGGTCAAGAGAGAAGTCATTTCAGGCCTGGCAGAGATGAAAAATTATCAAGCTCATGCACACTCATTTATTTTTTCTGTTGTGCTTTCCTTTCACTGTTGCTTTTGACTCTGTGCCTGTCTGCGGTTTGTGTGCGAAACAGATGTCAGTGATGGCGTCTCTGTGAGTCTGGCAGTCAGTTTTTATTTTATAGATGAACCTTCCTCTGAGTAGTTTTTCAAAGGACCATCTGACCCTTTCTGTGAAATAAATCCTGGAAGAACCATTTCCGAGGGTTATATCAGAGATGGCCCTAGTTTCCCCGCAAAGGTTTGAATCACCCTTTTTATGATCAGAAATGACTAGGAGTTTTTTCCACAACCCCCCCCCCCTCCCACCAGCCCACTATTTCTCATTTGACCTTTTACCTTTTCCTGCTAACACACACACATACATACACACAGGTGTGTAGAAGGGTCAATGCGGTCCCAAACCTTCCTCTTCTCCTCCTTGGACCCCAAAATAACTTGGCTGTTCTAATTAACGTAATTAATTTCACTTATAGCAGTTAATTATTTCAGAATGGGTGAAGAACAGAGAGAGGGAAAGAGAGAAGGTGGTGGTCTCAGGAGTCTGTCTAATCTTGGTTTAGGGCAGTGGAGGAAGATTAGAGCTACTCATGCACTCCTGAAGAAAAGACGTGAACCCAATTACATCTTCTGTCTTTTTTCCGGCTTCTCTCTCTATTTTAGCCCTCCAGAGTGCTGCCGTGAGTGCCTGTGTGTGATGATGACTGTTAAACTGGCTAATAACATCTCAGAACTCAAAAGAGTTTAGGTCAGCTCAACCCAGTTCGTGTTACAGTCCTGTTACCGGTGGCCTTCCTTTCTACACAGTTTGCAACCAGCAGTATGCAAGCAGGATGTTAAATATTTAGTATGATTATCATATAGTAAGCAAACAGTAGGCGGAGAGTACCAGAATGCCTTAGAAGAGACTCAGAAGTATACAAACAGTGGATACTGTACTATCCCGGGAGACCAGAGGTGCTGGGAAGCCATCACATTTGAAACCTTTAATAATAATGCAGGATAATGTTCTGTTTATTATCAATTCATACGGCACATACTGTTTTTATCATTCATCAGCTGGGACAACAAAAAAAAAAGACATGAAGACATTCCTTTGTTATTACCGTTATAGTTGTGGTTTGGAGTTCCTCATTCTCAGATAATGAAAATGAAACCTTGTTCGAATTAGATCTTATAGTTATTGTTATAGTTAGTGTCCTTGGTGTGAACAGGTGAACCCAGAAATTCTGTCATTAATTACCCTCATGACGTTCCAAACCTGTAACACCATCGTTCATCTTCGAAACGCAAATTAAGAGACTTTTTAATGAAATCTGAGAGCTTTCTGACCCTGCATAGACAGCAATGCAACTGACACGTTCAAGGCCCAGAAAGGTAATAAGAACGTCGTTAAAATAGTCCTTGTGACATTGTGGTTCAACCTTAATTTTATAAAGCTACAGATACGTACGTGCGTCTGCAAGACATCTGTTAAAGATCACTTGATATGGAAAGCATCTGCTGAGTACAAACATCTGCCAGACATCTGTAAGATGTCAGTTTTACATACATTCTAAATCATAAACATCTTAAAGACATCTAGTAGACGTCTATTTGACATACGTCTTTCAGATATAAATACAGACGTCAAATAGACGTCTCCGAGATGTGCGTGTACTATCAAGGTTTATTCTTGTATAGTTCATTTGAGGCAGTTTTGGGCGTTATTTTAACACATACATCACCGAGACATCTATTTAACGTCTGCATTTACATCTGCAAGACATATTTTTTAGAGTGTTTGTTCATCTGCAACATGTCTATTGGACGTTTCCTATCAGATGTCAAATAGACGTATAATAGATGTCTTGAGAATGTTTATGATTTAGAATGTATGTGAAACTGACATCTGAAAGACGTCTGTCAGATGTTTGTACACAGCAGATCATGAGATCTTTAACAGACATCTTGCAGACGTATGTGTGCTATTTAAGTTACTGCATGAATCTCAGTTTGCAAGATAAATTTTGTTTAGGGAATCCATTAAATGCACCATTGAACGTAGTGTAGAATAAATAACACCCAGTATAATTAATTACTGAGTAATGAGAATGTTTAAATATGTTAAGAATTTGTTGCGTATGTGTATAATAACTCACCAGCAGAAACCTAAATCGGAACCTATCCCTGATAGCACACGTACATCACAAAGACGTTTATTTGACGTCTGCATTTACATCTGCAAGATGTATTTTTTATAGTGTTTGCTCAAATAGCCAAGATGTCAAATAGACGTATAAACGAGTTTTAAGAGATCTTTAACAGACATCTTGCAGATGTACATGTGCTATCTGGGATGTTTTACATGATTTTTGATCAGTGTTTAAGATCGACAGCTGTTTTACACAAAGCTGTGACTCAAATTTGTCCCGTTCATGCTAAAGTAGACAAAAGCAGGATTGAATAATGCCCATTAGAGCAGGTAAACAAAGTCAGTTCTCTAGTATAACTTGCAAGTAATGCATGTAACCTTCCGGTTGTTAAATCTGACGCCACATGTGATGTATTAGCCATTTCCACATCCAAACACTCCTTCAGATCTCACAAAACAAACAATAGTGGAACCTTTGAACTTTTCCACAATTACTTCCTTCTGTACAACTGAGGGTTAAAAAGCTCTACACCAGGGGTTCTTACAGTAACTTTGGCCCTCAAGGTCCGCTTTCTTAACCTTGATCAAACTCACCTGTCTGTAACTTTCGAGTAATCCTGAAGACCTAGATTAGCTTGTTCAGGTGTGCTTGATTAGGGTTGGCGCTAAACTCTGCATGAAGTCTAAACTTTGCTCTTAAATGCTTTGTTTTGACTATTATTACTTTATCAACTGCAGCCCTTTCCTCTTTTCTTTCTTGTTGCAAGGAAAGCAGTAGAACAACTTTGGACCACTAATATTGGAAAGCGATATGTGAAGTTGATAGTGACTTACATGTAGGTCCCATGTAGGATTGATTTTTTAAAAGTTTTAAGTTTTTAAAGTTGATTTTGTTATACTCTTGCCCTTCTGAATACAGAGAAGAAGAAGGGAATGATGTTTAGAAAAAGACAGGAAGAGGCAGGGTGCATGAGTTGGATGGAACGGATAAAGAGGAGAGAGATGGAGTGATATTGGCAGTGGAGGAAGGAGGGAAGAGAGAGGGAGCAAAAGAGATGGTCTGATGAGTTATATATTATTCAGTAAGTTATACATTATTAAAGAGAGTTCATATTTAGCTGTTACACACACAGGCATAAATTAAGAGAAAAGGGGAGAAAGCACAGACAGAACGAGAGAGATGAAGATGAGATAAAGTCGCATGAATTTGTATGTGTATGTGTATGTGTGTGTGTGTGTGTGAGGGTTTAGAAGAGAAACGCGGCTGTACGGATCAGCATTAATGCTCAGAGTTAAACACACTGTTAATCTGGACCAGCGGGGTTTGTGCTGCGAGGCTCTTTTCGTGACGGAGATTACCGAATCCCTCCGCGCACTCTGGGCCAAATTCCAGTTCAGAATTCCAGGACTCTCATTCATGTCTTGACTTTCCTTCGAGAAGCATCGAATTCCATGAAAACCAGCTGCACTTCGGTCGGATTTAAACAGGCCAGACTGCATCACGACGGAACATTTTACTCAGCGTATGAAGGCCTCATGACGGCATACCTATATGTGTCCAATATATATGAAGTAGTCGCTGAGATGTCTGTGAACGCAGATTTGTGGTTTGGGTTGGAATCAAGTTCAGTTCAGGATCAAGTGCCAATTTTCCAGTTTCCATTCCAGTTTTTGGGGCCTTTTTTTATTGTGAAAGCAGTAGTTCATATAAAGTCCTGTTAAGCCATGGGGCATCAAATAAACAAAAATGATTAAGTATAGCGTCTAAAATTAACACTCGCCAATGCCAAATGCGAGTAGAAAATGGCTTTGGCTACTAAATGCAGAGTCCTTGGCCAGTTGGCTGACAACTTTTTGAAGAGCTATAAATGAATGAATGATTTACACTGTAAAAACAATTTGACCCTTGCTGGTATAAGCAATGACCATAATTCAGTTTAAACAGAAATTTTACTGTTTACTTTTTAAAGGTCCAATCTGTTAAATTTTGTTGCAATCTGATTTTTAATTTAGCTACGTCTAAGTACATTTTGAGCAAAATACAATATGACAGTATTTATGTTTCTAAAGTTGCAAATTTAACTTGTGTGAAAAACAAGCCTGTGTTTGTATTTTCTTACATAAAAAATGTTTAAAAAATGATGTTATCTTGCGCTGGGATATCTGATGTTTGGGAACGCAACTGTGTGAGACAGTAATGAGAGGCGATTACCAAAATAATTTGATGCTGGACTTTGGCTCAAACATTTCAAAATGTGATAACTGACGTTTATCATGGCGTGCGATGTGATTTGTGTACATGATCTTTTGAGGCAGTCACATGACTTTTTTTTTAAAGTGCATTGAGGAAGTTATGCTTTTTATGCAATATAAAAAATATATATTCACATAAAAATAAGTGGATGAAAATATGGCTAATGACAGTATGTTTTATGAGGCGCATTCTGACCACTTCACAATCTTTGGTAAACTTTTAGAGCTACTGAATGTTGTTTAAATGTTGTTAAAACTCTAGATGGCTCAGACAGATATTCACAACGTTATACTACTTAGCACAAGCTGATTGGTTCATGTTGCAAATACAGCCAATGAGCTTGCTGCTTTACCTTTAAATAGTTGGTTAGGCTCCATTAGAGCATTTTGGAGCATTTTTAGAGAATCTGAAACCCTCCACCTGTTTAAATCTGCTATGGATTAATATGCTACTTGTGCAGCAAAATCTTCTGAGAGTTGACATAATATAACTTGATTAAAAAATGCACATATTGAATGCTATAGACATGTTACCTCAAATCCTGTGACTGGTTGATGTGAGTTGTGTTTTTACTTTTCTAAGCAGACTTCAGTTGTTCATCTGGATAAAATGGTCAAAAAATTCCATTGATTCACAAAAAAAAAAAAAAAAACTGGACGCTGTACAGCACTGCTTTCTGTTATTGTTGTAACTCCAGAAATCTGTGTAGCAACAAATTTTCAACTCAACACACAAAAATGCGAGGAGCAAAATCACGTTGGGTTTAGTTGTTTTTGTCCCATTGCGTAGGTTATTGCTTTGTATGAAAGCGCGTTTAAATTTCACGGTAGATGTGTTTGAGTCTAAGCTACAATCTCGCTGCCATCTCTCTGGAATCCCTCACTCTCTGGCACCTTCCCATGTGTGTGTGTTGATGACCAATATTAAACAGACATGCTTTGAACTCCATAGTGACTGATGTCTGTTTCTTAAAATAACTGGACTGTGACCTTATCTCCTGGTCCTGTAGTCTAAATGTTTGTGAGCAGGCTTGTTTCAGGACATCGGGAACGGATGGAAAGAATAGAAAACATAACACCAAGGAAGAAAGAGAAAGGGAAGGAGGAGTTAGATGTTTGCTTATATAACCACACTCATTGTAGTGCAAATACCTTGTTTAACCTCATCCCAGTAAACCCAGTGTAAGAAAAGGAACTTTTTAATGAATACTTGTTATACTTCTTGCTGTTTTTAGTGAATGCCTTGAGCAGTACTTCAGGAGGACTGCTTGCAACATGACCTAACTAGACACGGCACGACTAGTTTCCAGCGATGAGTAATTTGCCTGCGCACAGTAAACGCAGAAAGGCTATACGCCACAACACAATTATAGCTGATCAGGACGTGTTTCATGTATGATATATAATGTGGAACAGCATGATTAGAACACAGTGCTGTCTATATATTTGTGTGTGGATCTTAAAGGACTGTTAGTGCAACTTAGGTTTGTTTTAAAACTGATCAGTTCAGAGTCCAGCTGATAGTAGGCCTACTTATTAGCTGGAACATAGCACTTACACACACACACACACACACACACACACACACACACACACACACACACACACACACACACACACACACACACACACTTTATTTACTTAGCTGGGTCATTTCGTGTCAGCTCAACCAATTTTTAATTTTGTTATTTTTTTTCTAAAGAAAGATGGACATGCATAGTGATTAAATACATAAAAATAGATTTTAACAGCTTCTGAAGCTACCAAGAATTTAAACATGCAGTATTGTAACATGTTTGAAACATATTTCATACCTCATAATGAAGTGTGGTTGCTTTTGCCACAAATTGCATTCACATCAATAAACCAAGATTTGCCGCAACTGGATTAATTATAAGAATTTCTGTTTTCTTTTTTATGGTTATAAAATATGAAGCATAGTCATAGATCAAGTAGTATCTACTGCTAAAAGCAATATTTGGCACTCCCACTGATTCCGAGTAGAAAATGAAATCCAGATATAACAAAATCGCAAGTTACTAAGCTGGAAAACAGCAAAAAAAAAAAAAAAAGAAAAAAAAAATTCAACTTTATTTATTCAACTTAATTTGATAGTTTACACGTTACTTTCTACTAGCTTGCATTGAGTAGTAATATAGAATTTACTTAATTTTTTGTTTTGTTTTTCTCTATACCATTATCTAATGAATTAGAATTTAATATAATAAATTTCAAATAATAATAATGGTTACTATTAATAATAATATATTTTATTTATTTTTGACATCTCAGTCAGTTGATTTTCAGTGGCTGAGTAGCTTTGTTGCTGCTGTGCACCACTGGTTTGCTGTCCCTGGTGTGTGTGTGTGTGTGTGTGTGTTTGTATTTGTATGTGTGTGTTTGTATCTCAAGGGTGTGGGAATGTGTGAGTGTTTCAGAAATATGAGCATGTGTATATATATGTCTCAGGTGTGCTTGTGTCTGTCTCTGTGTCTCAGGTGTAACAGTGTGTGTACGTCTCAGGTGTGTGACTGTGTGTCTGAATGCCTCAGGTGTGCGCGTGTGTGTTAATGCTGAATGACGGCTAATTATGTGAGAACACATCCTAGGGCATGTAAACACTGTGTTGGTGTTGGCGCCCTGCTTTGTTAAGGTTTTGGTCATGTTTAGGGGCGTGTGAGTGTGCTTTGGCTGAGGGACCAGTGAAGCGTGACTGAGCAGCTCCATCTGATTGGCTGGCTTTGATAACAGTGATGTAATTGAACAGATGGTAATGGATGACACCTTCAGTGTGCCCCGCCCACTCACACACCACACACACACACACACACACACACACACACACACACACACACACACACACACACACACACACACAGCATCCTAATACAAGCCTGTATCTTTCTCTAGCAAACACTCACTGTCTTACTCTTTGATCTCTGTGTGTGTGTGGGACAGAAAATCGAGGTGGTCAAAGACCTGTGTGTATCTCACCATCATTATCCTGTCATTGGTTAATTTTCTCTAGTAGTTGGGTTTTTCTCACTGATTTTTTTCTTTAGCTTTGTGGCTTCAGAGCATCGTCAAATACTGACTCCATTTCCCACAATTCCCTGCTGAGTCATGAACCGCGAGTATTTCGTGCTTTACAGCTCACTGCTGCATGTGTGACATCACCGAGCGATGACTCAGGGCCATATTAACCCAGCAAACATAAAGTCAAAATGAAACTTTTATGATGCCCAGCTGAACCTCACTATAAAGGGCTTTGTTCTGCATTTTTATGTTTTGAAACATTAAAATTATTTATATTTTTTCACACTTAACCTCAGTGCTGGTTTCTCGGCTGGCACAAGACTTACACAGAAGTACTTGACCTCCATTCTCCATTCGAGTCATTCGGCAGAACCATAAATGTCATGTGACTAATCATTCTGGAGCCGTAGGGAAATTACATACCCTTCACTATAGCTACTATCTTGAGGTGTGACGTCAAAGGCAGCAGGCAGGGGAAAATCGGTCCATTTCACACTTTATTAAACAGCTTTAATATAATTACATTTTTTGTTTGTTTCATGTTTTTTAAAAATTGTATTTTCATAATAAATGACAACTAGTGTTGTTATTGTTAATTACAATAAACTAGACTTTGTTAATTAAAATACTTTTAAAATGAAATATTCTATGGAAAACTTGTGAGTATTAGAAAGGTTGCCTTAGCAAGTAACTGAAATAAAATACGTTTAAGATAAAGTACTGAAATTGCTAAAATATATAATTACTGACATTAGGTGATTTAAAGTCAGAATTATGTGAAATAAACTCACAATTTTTATGTTTTGTTTTTCAGAATTAGGTGATATAAAGTTAGAATTATGAGTTACAAAGTCAGAATTGTGAGTTTTAGTCAAAATTGTGGGATATAGACTCGCTTTTCTTACTTTTTTTCAGAATCAGGTAATATAAAGTCAGAATTAAACTAAAGACGAAACTAAAATCTAAAAACTGAAAACAAAAATGAAAGCTAATTCAAAATATGAATTAAAGGATTAGTTCACTTCCAGAATAAACATTTCCTGTCTCATGTCTCGTTCATGTCTCTTTTTCTTCAGTTGAAAAAAATGAAGGTTTTGAGGAAAGCATTCCAGGATTTTTGTCCATATAGTGGACTTCAATGGGTGCGAATGGGTTGAAGGTCCAAACTGCAGTTTCAATGCAGCTTCAAAGGGCTCTACAAAATTCCAGTCAAGGAATAAAGGTCTTATCTACTTCAATAGGGCTGGGCGATTAATCGAAAAGTAATCGAAATCGACATTCAGAACCTATAATCGATCAAATTTTTCCAGGTCAATTATTTCAATTACTTTCCCTTAAAAACACTACTGCGTGTGGAGTCACGTGACCCCGCTCCGTTACGTTGCGTTATTCCGCCGACATGTCGATGGAGAGCTTAAACAGTATTTATACAGTAAAAAGTATTTACAGGATATACAAGAGTAATTTTATTTAGAAGAGATACTGCTTATTTTCTACTTTTAATATTTATTATTATTTTATAAATAATTTATTTTGTTTCCAAAAGTGCAAGTTATTTATTTTCACTAATTTAAGAAAAATGTGACTTTTCATTTTAAGCAATGTGTACTTTAATTTCAGTTGTTCAACACTGATGTTCAATAAATAATCATAGATAGTAGATAGTGTGTGCACCCTTCATTCAAAAATCTCTCACTTGTAATATGTGCGCATATTTACTGTACAAAACTTGACAGTGAACTATGAGGGCAAAAAAATAAATATTATTTAAATATAATTAAATATAATTTTATTAATGAATAAAATAATCGTTCATTAATCGTAATCGGGTTAAAATGTTCAATTAATCGAGATTTTGATTTTAGGCCAAATCGCCCAGCCCTACTTTTCAAACACAAATGCTCCTCTTGCAATAGCTCGACTGCACGCATTACGTAGTAATGTTGGAAAGATCATGACATTGCAAAGAAAGTCAAATACTCTGTACAAAAAAAAAGGTAAAACAATGGTGTCGAACAATTTCAAAGTTTTTCGCCCCACCCTACATTTTTTAACTGAAATACACAGATGAAGAACTAACTGTGCTTGACTTTTCCAGTGTAATGCGTGAAGTCTTGGAGACAGAGCTAGTGCAAGATGAGCATTTGTGGTTAAAAAGTATAGAAATTTTTACCTTACGTGTAAAACTCTTTGAAGCTGTATGAAACTTCAGTTTGGACCGTCAACCCATTGATGCCCATTGATCCCCATTAAATTCTACTATATGGAGAAAAATCCTGAAATGTTTTCCTCAAAAACCTTTCTTTTCAACTGAAGAAAGAAAGACATGAACATCTTGGATGACATAGGGGTGAGTAAATTATCAGGATTTTTTTTTTATTCTAGAAGTGAACTAATCTTTTAATACTATAATAGTTTATAAAACGTACTAAGTAACACTTATGACCACTTCTGAATGGCCATTGATAAATAAAGATGCTTTTGCCCTCAGAATGTTGTAGTTTAAGCATCTACCAGCAGGGGCAAACAGGTCCAAAACTTGACTGACACTGAAATCTTATGTGTTCCTTTTTTCTCTCTGTTTTCTTTGCTTATCTTCATGAATATACATATCAATGTTTAGAGTGTAGCGTGTCTCAGCTAAATGAAGGAAACTTGGTTCAGCAAGATGTGTTGCAAGATCTGTTGATGTTGCCACATACCGGTCTGTCGCTCTCTCTGTCACTTCTTCTCTCCCGCTCTTGCTTTCTGTTACCTCCTCATCACTTTCTCCCTATGAATCTGGGTTATTCTGGCCTTGTATCTCTGCAGATGAATTTTAAAAAGGAAGTTATTAATACTCTTGCGTGTGTGTGTATGTGTGTGTCAGTGTTCTAGGGTCCACAGGGTCCCGAGTTTCTTCCTGTGTTTAGATCTTTCTGCAAGTAATATTTTTTTCTACGTTTTAAGGCTTAACTCCTGCCACACCATTAAAATACTTCTCTAATATTTGGATAATTAATGATTGTAATGATTCTTGATCTTTGAATAGATTGTAAAAATGCTTGCAGATCCTAGGGATCAGTTTGCATCTTTCTTCAAAAATGGCTGGTCAAAAGTAGCTGTGTATGTCTACCAATGTTTTTTGCAACCGAGAAGTAGGCATGTGTTTTATTTTCTGTCAGCACGTGATTCATTGTTTCTAGTGATTACAAACTGTCTAATTGCACCTTTTTTGTGTTATATATGCTGTTTCTCAGATGTGGCGTGCGTGCTTTACAGAAAAACAATATCCGGAGTGTGGGTGTAGGTTGTATGACAAAGACAGCAAACTGACTGGATACTGGATGCTTGAAGTATTGTTTATTGGTTACATGATTATATTGTGCTTTGTACTTTTGTTTCTTATTCATTCGCCACAATCAGTCTGAAATGTCTTATTGGCTGCCTGAGTGGTGCCTGGCCCGTATGAGCTGTATTGTTGGTTTAGACTTGGTGTCCCTGTAGTCAGAAGTCTGGCTACGTTATGGCTGCATCTGAAATCATATACTCTCCGAGCAGGTACTTCAGAATTGCGAGTTATAAAGTCAGAACTTTAAGTAATAATAACTCACTTCTCCTTTTTTTTTAAGAATTAGGTGATATAAAGTCAGAATTGCGAGTTATAAAGTCAGAATTGTGGGATATAAACTCACAATTCAATTTTTTTTTTTTTTTTTTTTTTTAGAATTATCTGATATACAAAAAAATAAACTCAATCTTTACTCTTTTTTTTTAATTAGGTGATATAAAGTCAGAATTGCAAGTCACAAAGTCGGAGTTGTGAGTTATAAAGTAAGAATTGTGAGATATAAACTTGCAATTCTGACTTTTTTTCAGAATTACGTGATATAAACTCAGAATTGTGAGTTATGAAGTCAAAATTGTGAGATATAAAGTCAGAATGGCTGGATATAAATGCAGTTCTGACTTTTTCTCAAAATATCTTGCAATTCTGACTTCATAACATGTAATTACGAGTTATAAAGCCAGAATTGTGAGTTACAAAGTCAGAATTGTGGGATATAAACTCGCAATTCTGATTTTTTTTTTTTGATTTTTTTTAGAATTATCTGTTATAAACTCGGAATTGCAAGATATGAAGTCAGAATTGTGAGATTTAAAGTCAGAATTACATGAAATAAACTCAATCTTTACTTTTTTTAGAATTAGGTGATATAATTGCGAGTCACAAAGTCAGAGTTGTGAGTTATAAAGTCAGAATTGTGAGATATAAAGTCAGAATTACGCTAAATAAATTCACAATCTTTACTTTTTTCAGAATTAGGTGATATAAAGTCAGAACTGCGAGTCACAAAGTCAGAATTGTGAGTTATAAAGTAAGAATTGTGAGATATAAACTCGCAATTCTGACTTTTTTCAGAATTATGTGATATAAACTCGGAATTGAGAGTTATAAAGTCAGAATTGTGAGATATAAAGTCAGAATTACGTGAAATAAACTCACAATCTTTACTTTTTTCAGAATTAGGTGATATAAAGTCAGAATTGCGAGTTATGAAGTCAGAATTGTGAGATTTAAAGTCAGAATTACATGAAATAAACTCAATCTTTACTTTTTTTAGAATTAGGTGATATAATTGCGAGTCACAAAGTCAGAGTTGTGAGTTATAAAGTCAGAATTGTGAGATATAAAGTCAGAATTACGTGAAATAAACTCACAATCTTTACTTTTTTCAGAATTAGGTGATATAAAGTCAGAATTGCGAGTTATGAAGTCAGAATTGTGAGATATAAAGTCAGAATTATGTGAAATAAACTCACAATCTTTACTTTTTTTTCAGAATTACATGAAATAAATTTGCAATTGCAAGTTATAAAGTCAGAATTGTGGGATATAATCTCGAGTTTGTTAGAAACTCGCATTTGCGAGTTATAGGATTATTTTCTCTGATTTTCAAGTTTATATCTCACAATTCTGACTTAACTCACAATTACTTGTTATAAAGTCAGAATTGCAAGATGCCATTCTGAGGTAAATTACAATTGCTAGATATGAACTTAAGTTGTGAGAAAACACTCACATTCTGTGAAAAGAGTTAAATTGCATGTTTACTTTATTGATATTTAAATAATATATGCTTATGTTGAACTTTATTCTTTCTGTACAGGTGCTGTATTAAAGGGATAGTTTACCCAAAAATGAACATTCTGTCATTAATTTCTCACACTCATGTTGTTCCAAATTCCTAAGACCCGTAAGATTAAAATTTATATATTTTTTATGAAATCCGACAACTTTCTGACCCTGCATAGACAGTAACACTTGTTTTCTTTGCACACAAAATGTATTTTCATAGCTTCATAAAGTTACGGTTGAACCACAGATGTCACATGGACTAGTTTGACAATGTCCTTACTACCTTTCTGGGATTTGAACGTTGTAGTTGTAATTGCGTAGCTGTCTATGCAGGGTCAAAAAGCTCTCGGATTTCTTCAAAAATTTCTTAATTTGTGTTCCGAAGATGAACAAAGGTCATTTTTGGATATACTATCTCTTCAAGCAGTACATAAAATATTAAATGAAAAGTGTTTCTGTTGCTACATGAAACCATTTCAGTTGTCTGTGTATTTGACAAATACTGCATCTAATCCATTTCATCTGTGATTCAGTATGCAAACACTGCACAAGCATCACCACCTAAAACAGAAAGCGTCTGACTTCACGTCTCTGTAAGCGGAAAATCTCATTAATCAGTTAAATCCAGCCACAATCAAAGTCGAACTCCTAATATCACACTCTCAACAACACCTCCAAACAATATCACACCCTCTTTTACAGTGTTTAACAGGTGTCTTTATCCTAGTGTCATGACAAAATGGCCTGGCTGCAGAAGAAACTAAAGTAGAATTAACTAGTAACAATCAAAGCAGTAATGTTTTATTCTCTTGTACGGTCGTGGTCAAATCATCCACCGCTGTGATGCAGCAGTGAAAATGCTCTTACTGTAAAGCTCAGATAGAGAGAGAGAGAGAAAGAAAGTGAACGGGTGTATGTGTTTTTGTGTGGTGCGATGAATATATGAATGGTGATGCTGACTCATAAAGCAGTATGTGAGAGAGTGTGTGTGACTGTGGTGTTAAAATACACTCATCCATGCAGTGCACTAGATTAACACATGCTGGGGTATGCGTGTTTGCTTAGTTGCTGGAGTGAAAATGGTGACATATGGTTAAAAAAACACCATATTTTGGAAACAAACTATAGCTAACATCTGTCTAATCTCATTTAGCCCTTCCCTATTTGTTTCAGCCTGTTTTTGATCTGATCTCATGACGAAAACGTACCTGTGGGAACTTTTTCGCAAGACTTGAAATACGTACCTATAAGTACATATCACTGCAGTTTCCAACAGAAATGAACACCAGAGGCGGTAAAACTAGCGAGCACTTTTTATCGATTTTATACACATGAAGTGTTTTTGCTTTCAGGACATAACAAGCTTGCTCAGTAGTTAAGCCAGGATAGAATTGGACTTAGGATGTGGAATCATTGGGTACGAATCCTGTGAAAAACATGACTCGTGATGAAAGAGCTGAAAAATGAGATATCAAGCTAAAACGGCATGCTTACGATTGCGTTTTTACATCACATGCGCTTTTGTTCATACTGTCGGGTGGGTTTAGGTGTTGTGCAGATGGTACGTTATTTTAAAATGTCACAAAGAACTGCGGTGACATGTACAAGACCAACGTCACATGAAACGTACCATATGTACGTTCATCTGTTCCAGGGAAACAAAACACTCTTTTAGCGCCACTCCGTGGACATTTTACATCAAATATGTCACAGAACATACATGGCGGTACGTATTTTGCATCTTGCGAAAAAGTTTCCCCAGGTTGAAAAACTCAACCAGTAATAGCTACTTAACAAATGCTGTAAGACCGATGTTTGTTTGTTTGTTTAAAGTGAAAGAGACTTTGCTTTTGTCTTTAATTCACTTTTTGGTTTTGGTTTTTATCTGTTTTATATCTGTGCACATTGTAGTGTTCACTAGTTTGAAGCTGCTAGTTAAAAAACACTGTAAATGTTCCTCTTATAAAGTAACCCCTATTCAAAAGCACTGAGAGAAACCTATTGCTGATCTCAGATCAGAGGGAAAGGGGATCCGCTGGTGTCTGTGGTGATGCAGTTGCAGAATGCGATCGAATCTCAGTTCATCCGTCAGCAATATGGATTCCAAACTGAACAGATTTAGTAGCTGTCAGAGCTGATGGCTCAAACTTTAGAAACTTTTCAGTGAGGTGCAGATTTGACCTGTGTGAATGAATGTGGGATTTGAATTTTGGGGCTTTCCTTCACACCTAGTCTTTGCTTTATGCAAATTCAAGTTTACAAAAATGTGTGTGTGTGCCTGGTATTCCCTACATTTTGAGAACCAAATGTGACCCTGGACCACAAAACCAGTCTTAAGTCGCTGGGGTATATTTGTAGCAATAGCCAAAAATACATTGCATGGGTTAAAATTTTAGATATTTTTTTTAATGCCAAAAATCATTAAGAAATTAAGTAAAGTTCATGTTCCATGAAGATTTTTTTGTAAAATTCCTACTGTAAACATATCAAAATGTAATTTTTGATTTGTAATATGCATTGTTAAGAACCTAATTTGGACAACTTTAAAGGTGATTTTCTCAGTCTTTTTGATTTTTTTGCATCCTCAGATTTCTGATTTCAAATAGATGTATCTCAGCCAAATATTGTCCTATCCTAACAAACCATACATCAATAGAAAGCTTATTTATTGAGCTTTCATACGATGTATATATCTCATTTTTGTCAAATTTAACCTTATGACTGGTTTTGTGGTCCAGGGTCACAAATGTCCCCACAAGTATAAAAAAACAGTAAATTTAGACCATTTGGGGACATTTTTGTCTTATACAGCTTATAAATCTTTAGTCTCGCGTAGCCAGACTTTCAGACTTACGGCCTAGGAACTTTGGCCGCTTTGAATGGACAAGGCCCACCCAATTGGCCATATTACTGACAGGTAAAACAATCAATCATGTTTCGCTTTGTGTTGCGTCATATTTAGGGGTGTGGAAATGTTCCCACAATAACAGACCAGTGTGTAAAACTCCTGAACGTATAGTTTTTAAAATGTCACACACTTCCAATATCCAGCGTTTAGTTGATCCTGATAAACGTTCATCGTCACAGTTGTAAACACCATGGCTTTCTTCTTTTATATGGGGATTTGGCATCACAACATCTTTGTTTTCAGATGGAACGTTAAAGACCATGACACAGATGTCTCCCGGAAATACTGTATAATTCAACCAATCCGATGACGACTTTGAAACTCCTGAAGTGTTTTACACTTTTGTGTGCCATATGCATCAGACCAGACATTCAGGCAATGGTCCGTGGATGTGACGTCTGAGGCTGAGACTGATAAATCATACAGAATGAGGTGTTTTGATCTTAAATGGGGTATGTTTTGGGAGGATGGAAAATATAGTTTGTACAGTATAAAAATCATTATGTCTATGGAATGTCGTCACAAAAAATAGAAGCCAGTATGTTTGTGAGTGTTTTAAGCATGTTCATTTGTGTCTGTCAATAAAAAACAAACTTATCTCCCAATTAGAAAAAAATGCATCTCAGAGTATCTCTCAAGAGAGTGAATCCATTATGGGTACTTTAGGATGAGTAACTGAGATTCTTCTTTTTGAAAGTCTTTTATCCAGAGCATGGCTTTACTACGGTAATTAGAAATGGTGCTTTAGGAGAGTCCGCATGTCATCGAGAAAAGACCACTTTTACTTCCTGTAATTTAACAGCAGTTAGATAACAGACAGCAACTCTCCAGTTCTCTTACTCTCAAACATACTCTCCCGAATCCTAATGACCAAAACCCAGCACTTTCTCCTGTATAAAAGGTGATTTCTGCACTAGTATCACTCTAGAAAAACTTTAACATGCTAAACTGGGATAGGAGAACATATTTTAGCATAGACAAACTCACTGATGTCATTCTTACATGACATTTCAAACTAATCCAGACTTTGGCTTATTCAATGGGCTGAACCATTTATTAGAAACAGAAGGGGAGAGAGAAAAATAAGGGTACAGGACGGGAGAAACTCTCAGTTCTGTGGTTTACTACTGTGATCTCACTCTGTCTCTCATTCCTGACACACACACACACACTTCAGGAGGACGGTTGACGGTGGTTCTCTCTGGGTTTTACGCTTTTGGACTGCAGATGGAGATGAGACGCAGTCCTGCAGGGCTTCCATGTGTGATGTTTAGTGTGAGAGAATACGAATACTCAGTTGCATTTAGCCAGTATGGTTATATTGGAATGTCTCAGTTCATATAAAAGAAAATTGATTGGCTTTTCACACCTGAAATACCAGGGGTGTTTAATCTTGGGTTGCCAGGCTTTGAGATTTCACACTCACACTGTACATTTGTAAACTCATTTATGGATGGATTTGACGGTCGTATTTGCATATTTACAGGCTTAATAACATTGATTGGACATGTGCAACATGTGACAAGCACACAAACAGTTTTAATAACCGCTTGTCCATCTGGCTGTGGGCTTTGTTGTCCCTGCGGACTTCTATAAAATAAACTCTCTTTAAATGACTGAAACCCTGGGTCTAGGACCAGGGTAAAACAATAAAGCCACCCTAAAAGGCATTAGAAAAGTTGCCAAGTGAATTGAAGGTTCTAAATATGACCTCAAAAAATCGTAATCAAACCGCACTGCTTTCATTTTTGTGTTTGTAACGTCTTTCTCATTCACTGTCTCCTTCTCTTCCTGTACAGGCTCCAACTATTCCAGTCCGTCGTTGGCTCCAGTCCCCAGTCTGAATGAGGACGAGCGTGTGGGGGGTGGGGGTGGGGTGCTGGGTCTTGCACCTGAACACATTCCCACCCCTGGCGCCCCCCTCAGCTGGCAGGCAGCCATCGACGCGGCACGGCAGGCCAAGCTGATGGGCACCACCGGAGCACCGATCTCCACTGCGAGCTCCACGCAGCGCAAACGCCAGCACTACACCAAACCCAAGAAACAGGCCAGCACTGCCTCCACGCGCCCACCTCGAGCCCTTCTCTGCCTCACTCTTAAAAACCCCATCCGCAGGGCGTGCATCAATATCGTGGAATGGAAGTATCCTTTACTGAACTCTGACAAGCTTGCTATATATACAGCATATACACTTTTAGTCAATTAAGTTTGGAGACGGTAAAATATAATCAGTCAGTCAGTAATATTACAAAATATGAACTGTTTTCTATTGTAATATATATTTTAAATGTAATTTACTCCTTTGATGGCAAAGCTAGATTTTCAACAGCCATTACTCCAGTTTTCAGTGTCACACGATCCTTCAGAAATCATTCTAATATGCTGATTTGGTGCTCAAGAAACGTTCATATTATTATTTTTGAGGAAACCATGTGGAAAACTGTTGTTTTCAGAATTCTCTGATGAATTGAATGTTTAAATGAACAACATATTTTAAAGTATAAATCTTTTGTGACAGTGTAAACCCCTTTACTGTCACGTTTGATCAATTTAACGCATCCTTGCTGAAAAAAAGGTATTTTTTTATATATATAACATATATATTTTACTGACCCAAAACTTAACTGACCACATATTTCATTTGAAAGAGTACGCATGAATCTGACAAGCTAATACACTGATGCAGGGCCTCAAACTGCACACTGCAACATTAAAGAGCACATAATATTTATGAAGTTGCTTTCTTATCTGCAGTTCGTACATTTACATTCTTGACAGACACATTCCTCCCAAAGCGACATCCAAAACATTTCATAGTGAGTTTGTGACAATTGCTCCAGCAGGTAGCTGAAGATACAGTTGTTTTTTGAATGTTAATTAATCACTGTTAAAGTTACAAAATACCTTCGACAGGATGTAGCTGATTTTAAATTGGAAGTGAAGCAGTCAGTCAAGTTTACATTACTTAGTAAACTGATTTTCACTTTAAAGCTGCAGTCTGTAACTTTTTTTTGTGTTAATAATTTACTGAATGTATATAATAAGTGAGTACATCATGAATCCATTTTCCAAACTGTGTTTTTGGCTTATCATAAAGCACTATGGTACATCTACAGGTGCTGGTCATATAATTAGTAGTTCAAAAAGTTGATTTATTTCACTAATTCCATTCAAGAAGTGAAACTTGGATAATGTATACATTCATTCCACACAGACTGATATATTTCAAGTGTTTATTTCTTTTAATTTTGATGATTATAACTGACAACTAATGAAAACCCCAATTCAGTATCTCAGAAAATTAGAATATTACTTAAGACCAATACAAAGAAAGGATTTTTAGAAATCATGGCCAACTGAAAAGTATGAGCATGTACAGCACTCAATACTTATTTGGGGCTCCTTTTGCCTGAATTACTGCAGCAATGCGGCGTGGCATGGAGTCGATCAGCCTGTTGCACTGCTCAGGTGTTATGCTCAGGTGTAGTGGCCTTCAGCATAAATGTATTCTATTCATCGTTACAAGTTGTCCTTGTTATATTGTAATCATAAATTTAAGTACTGAGTAATATTACTTAACTACATGAATTTACTGTATGTTCAGAGTTAGGATCAGGGTTTGGCTTAGGGTTACTTGCATGTAATTATGCATAATTTATTGTTATTATAATAGTCAGTATGTGTAACGTGTAACAAGGACACCTTAAAATAAAGTGTTACCCTTTTCATCTTTGATTTACAGCAGTAAATGCACTTCATTTGTGGTTTTTATGCCACTTCAGATGCAGCTTCTGTTCAGAGCATAAGGCTCATCAAATGTGAATCCTTCTTACATCTAATTCAACAAAGGGTTAAATCGAGTTGAGCTTTGATGAGTCATTCAAGTGCACCCCTCAAATGTATTCTTACAGGAGACTGTAGGACGGTGTGTTCCCCTGTCCTTTTCCCCTTCTCTTTTTTTCCCTTCTCTCTCACGGTTTTATGTAATCGTTTCCGCCCACAAGAGACAACGATAGGCCCCCGACCAGGAAAATATGTTAATAAGGATTGATTAGTTGAGTAAAATGCTTCATTCATCAGAAAATAGAAGATCCAGCTCCCATTCACAGCTTCAGCCAAGAACTGATCACATCATCAAAGATTTCCCTATAAATTCACAAAGCTGCATGAGGGAACGGCTGAACTGCGGAGACGGAGAGATATTTTCCCTCATTAATTTTGGTGGGATATTTTATAAAAGTTTCTCATTTGCCGGGTTCTGTTCGTATGTGTCTTCAGTCTTGCACACACTTGACTGGATCTGTATCTCCAGAGACTCCAGAGCCCATCTCTCCTGTCTTTGGCTGTGTTGCCATGCCAACAGCTCCTCTCAACAGGCTGAACAGGTCCACGCGCACACACACAAATATTCACCCCTCCCACATGCACAAACAAATCCACACGCATATTGACCCCTCCTCCAAACACGCATTCCGTCACACACATTCACGTTAATGCACAGTCAAGCCAGTTTCATATATAGAAGTGTTATTTATAACCTCACAAGACCTTTAAAGATAAAACTCAGTTTGGGTCTGCCTGAAATGGTCTGTTTTTACTCCCTCTGGGACCCGAACTACTGATCTACAAGCATGTTTATCTAAACGGGTTACGGGGTCTATGGCTCTGTAATTCTGAAGTAACCCCAGAGAGCCATAACTCAAGGCCCAGACAGCAGATACAAGAGAAACATCCAGAAAAACAAGAACACATCTGTTTCTCTTCAGGACACGTGCCATGCGACTCAACACCCATCTTGGAGAAATCCATTCCTGTAACAAATGATGACACAGTTTGATTGCGTTTCCAGCAGAACTGAAAGCCAAACAAACAATTTGGCCAGTGACAAGAGAGAGGGAGGAGAGGAGCGGAGAGGAAGAGAGAGAAGGGAAAGTGGGAGGGGGGTGAAGATCGTTGTCTTGATGAAGGCCAGGTTTTTGAAGAGCTTGGCCTAGCTATTAACAGGAATGAAAAGAAAAAAGATACGAGTAGAGAAAAAAAGGCCGGAGAGGATCTGGTCTTTTACACACTGATACTGTACTGTACTTCTCTTGCTTTATGCCATTTTCCTTAACACCGATTCCTCAGACCGTTTGAAATCATCATTTTGATGACTATTTTTGCAAATTGCGTGGCCTTAGCTGTCTACATCCCTTTCCCCGAGGACGATTCCAACGCAACCAACTCCAACCTGGTAAGCGTCTCACTCTGCCTCACAGCACAAAGTCAGAAATGAGCATGATGATGCTGATTTGAGAGTGATGATAATGATGATGATCATTATGGAATTAAGACTGTAATTATAATGTTTGTGGTGTGCTGCTGCTGATGGGAGGACTGATGAATATGGCGATGGCCATAGTGATGAGGATGATTATGAATGTAATGGTGATGGATGGTATGTGATATTGGTGATGATGGTGCTAATGTGATTATGGTTGTTGTTGGTTGTGATGGTGATGATAATGGTGATGGTTATGTAATGTCATTGTGGTGATTATAGTAGAAGTGAGGATAATACTGGTTGTGACGGCGTTTGAGGATGATGGTGGTGATGGATGGTAGTGATGGAAATGATTATGTTGTGTGACAGTGATGATTATGTGATGATGGAATTACGTAAGCTATAAGAACAAAAACTTTAAGGTAAGCTTATTCGTTTTTATGGTTGTGATTTATTTTTGCATGTTAAAGCACTTTGGTCAACAGACTGTTAATGCATTATAAAGAAAGAAAGAGGAAGAAGTAATGTTTGTGACAATAGATTTGTTTCCATCACACTGTGTTTTTTATGCACAGTTTGAAGAAATAGATGGAAATGCCAGATTTTGGAAAAAAAAAAAAATAATAATAATAATTTGCCAAAAGTTTTTTTAGGTTGTTTTTGAAAAATAGTTAAGGCCTGTGCACAACAAGAACAATAACTATAAAGATAACTATATTAGCGTAAACACCAATAGGCAATATTGTCCATTTATTGTATTCACACATTCATCTGATTATCGCTCATTATAGCTGGATTGATTCTGATTGGGTGTCAATGTTTTTATTGTTCATCAGGTGAAAAAAAAACATTCTGAAAGTGATTCAAATAATATTGTTTCACTGTTTTAGAACTAAATCTTTATCGATCATCCTTGGTGTGAACGGGCCTTAAATGCAAATAATAGGAGATGGAAATGCATTTGCAGGCTAAATTCCCCCATGCGCTATGGGGCCATATAACCTGATTAACCAGTGGAGCAATCTTGTTGCACAGCATCTGAAATGTTATGGTCATTCTTAAATGCCTGAGTAAAATCTGTTATCAAAGTATTTCTGTATAATTGCCTCTCAGAACTGTCTTACACGACTGCGTTCCCAAACAGCAGTCATCCACCTCTGAAAGCAGTGACCACATTTTTTGTGTTTCGTCTGCTCGCTGAGGCACAAGCAATTTATTATATATGCAAATTATTATACTCAGTGGCTTTTCTTAGTGATATTTAGAGCTTGTTTTTTTAGGAAGTGGCGATTTTGTTCTCTTTGTCTCGTTTGATGGAAACAGTGCTTATTTGTAAATGTTTTATGCGATATCATGGTGGTGATAGTAGTGGTGGGAATAGTTATGAATGTTGATGGATGTTATGTGACTCTGGTGATAATATGATGGTCAAATCATGACGTTGATGATAATGGGGATGGTGGATATGTGATGATTGGGTTAAGGGTGAGGATAAAGATGGTTGTGATGGTTATGGTAGTAATGCTGGTGGTGATAATGATGATGATTATGACAATGTTAGTTACAGGAAGGATAATGATGGGGATAGTTATGGTTGTGATGATGTAATGGTGAGGATATTACTGGCAGTGACTGGTAATGATGATGGTGTCGATAGTTATGGTTATAATTAGTGTTGGGCAAAATGCTCAATTTTCATATCGTCCTATCGTCAGCCTCTGAGATCGCCGATACACCATACTATTGTGCTAATGTATTTAATAATATGTAAATATGTCAATATGTAATAAATTCCTTATTCGTTTTTTAAGGGTAGTGCATGTGACTTGTGACACAGCTGTGCGTGTACAGAGCGCTGACGGTAGTTCTGTTAAAGTTTACTTTCGGTTTCATTCTCTGCTATCTTCAGGGAGTGGTAAATGTGCGTGCCTGAATGTAAATGAATGTATCTTTCTGTACCCGTCATATTGCGATAATGCTACCGCTATATGTCTGATCTTTGTCATCAGTTCATGTTGTAGTTCAGTTCATATAGAGTGTGGAGAAGCGATGTGCGTGTAATTCACGTGCATATGTTTAGCGCCATTTTATCGCATCGTAATTCTAGTTAACGCATACAGATGTTACTGAGGTGAATGTTTATGTTTACTATATACAGACAGATTCTGATATATCGTATTTATTTCAGCCTAAACCACATTTTACTACTGTACCTCTGTCCTTCTAGTCACTATGGATGTTGAATCGCTGTATACCAATGTTCCATTTCAGGGTGGGCTAGAGGCAATTGAATTTTTTCTTAATCAACGTCCTTGCCAGGTTCCTAGTACTGCATGTGTGAGTGACTTGGCAAAATTGGTGCTTTCACATAATTATTTCTTATTTGGGTCTGAGTATTATTTACAGATTTCGGGTGTCAGTATGGGGTCTAAGATGGCCCCAAGCTTTGCATCCTTATTTTGTGGGATGTTTGAACATCAATTTGTGTTTAATCCTGTCAACGATTTCCTGAAATACATTGTTTTATGAAAAAGATACATTGACGATGTTTTTCTCTTATGGAGTGGCACTGAAGTTGAGATATTAGAGTTTCATAGTTTGGTAAATAACAAATGTACTGCGTTAAAATTTACCATTGATTTCCATCAAGAGAAAATGAATTTCTTGGATGTGCTTGTTCTTCACACTACGTCGGGCATTGAGACTACTTTGTATCGAAAACCTACTGATCGTAACACTATTTTGCACTGACAATCCTATCATCCCGTGTCATTAAAGCGTTCGTTACCAATTTCTCAATTTAGTCGCATTCGCCGTATATGCAGCAGTGATGATGATTTTCAACAGCAGTCACACATTTTATCAGAGAGATTTAGACATCGATCATATAAAGAAGAGTGGATTTAGTCTGCAGTGAGTTGTTTTAAAGATGTGTCACAAAAAGAGAGTCTAGTTAAAAACTGCAAAAAAACTGAATGCCGTGTCAATTGTTATATGCAATATTCGCCTGTTACTAAGGATATCAATAACGTTTTATTAAAACACTGGCATATTGTAGAGAGTGATCCCAGTCTGAAGAAATGTTTCGATAAACCTCCTCGTTTAGTGTATAAAAAAACACCTAACGTTCGAAATATTTTAGTCAGAGCGGATTTGAAACCGGCTCCTCACTTCTTGAATAAAATACCTCATGGGAATTATAGATGTGGTAACTGTCAACAGTGTAATTTCACATATAAGACATCAACTTTTACACATCCTCACACGGCAAAAATTTTTAAAATTCGAGGCACCATTTCGTGTAAGACGGCCAATGTTATTTATATGCTCTGTTGCCCTTGTGGCTTATGTTACATTGGTAAGACCAGTAGACCTTTGAAAAATCGTAAAAAGTCCAGTTGCACAGCATTTTGCAGCCTTTAGACATTCAGTTTCTACTCTTCAATACATAGGCATTGAGGTAGTTTAAGAAAGTTGTTTTAAAAATAAATATTTTTGATATTTTTGGAGCTTTGGTGTTGCCAACTTTACACTTTATTTTGTACTACCTCTGTTATCCTAATGACTGTCTACACTTAAGTCAACACTTAATCTATGTACACTGTATGATGAATAAATCTCTTACCCATTTTCACTGTACACATCTGCGGCGTCCATGCTTGTGTTTATACCGCGGCAAGTTTCTGAGGCATCCTAGTACCGACTCTCTGCGCTGCATCGCTAAAGTTAGGTGCTTTTTGACGGATAATGATAATAATCATCTTACTATCGTCAAAGGCATCAGCAACAGGCGATATCTCTGACTATCGTCGATACGCAATATTATCGTCTATCGGCACAACCCTAGTTATAATGGTGATGATGATGGTAATGGTGATGGATGTTATGTGACTGTGGTGATAATATGATGGTAAAATCATAATGTTGATGATAATTGTGTTGGTGTATGTGATGATGGTGTTAGTGGTGAAGATAAAGATGGTTTTGGTGGTTATGGTAGTAATGATGGTGGTCATGATGATAATGATTTAGCAATGTTAGTTACAGCGTGGATAACGCTGGTAATGGTTGGGATAGTTATGTTTGTGACAGTGATGTCGTACTGTGACTGGTAGTGATGATAGTGGTGATAGCAGTGGTGGGGATAGTTATGGTTATAATGGTGAAGGTGATGGTAATGGTGATGTGTGTCATGTGATTGTGTTGATAACGAAATGATAAAATTGTGACGATGATAATTGGTGATGGTGGATATGTGATATGTGTTAGTGGTGAGGATAAAGATGGTAGTGATGGTTATGGTAGTAATGATGATGGTGGTGGTGATGATGATGATTATGGCAATGTTAGTTACAGTGATGATAATGATAATGACATAATATTGGGGATTGTTATGGTTATGACAGTGATGGTAATGGTGAGGATAATACTGGCAGTGACTGGTAGTAATGATGGTGGTGATTGTTACAGATGTAATGGTGATGATGATGGTAATGATGATATATGATTGTGGTGATAATGTGATGGTAAAGTTGTGACGATGATAATAATGGTGATGTGAATAGGCAATGGTGTTAGTGGTGAGAATAAAGATGGTTGTGATGGTTGTGGTAGTAAAGATAGTGGTGATGATGATGATTATAGCAATATTAGTTACAGTGAAGTTAGTGATGGTAATGGTCGGGGTTGTTATGGTTGTGATGGTATTGGTTAGGATGATACTGGCAGTGGCTGGTAGTAATGATGGTGGTGATAGCAGTGGTAGTGTTAGTTACAGTTGTAATGGTGATGATGGTAATGCTGATGATGCATGATAATGTTGATTGTGGTGATAGTTATGGTTGTGATGGTAATGGCAAGGATAATACTGGCTGTGACTGATTGAGAATGATGGTAGTGGTGATTATGCCAATGATAGTAGCAGTGATAATGGTGATGGTGGTGATAGTTAAGGTTGTGGCGGTGATGGTAATGGTGAGGAAAATACTGGCAGTGACTGATAGTAATGATGGTGGTGATAGCAGTGGTGGGGATAATTACAGATGTAATGGGGATGATGATGGTAATGATGGTATATGATTGTGGTGATAATGTGATGGTAAAGTTGTGACAATGATAATAATGGTGATGGTGAATATGTGATGGTGTTAGTGTTGGAGACAAAGATGGTTGTGATGGTTATGGTAGTAAAGATAATGGTGATGATCATGATTTTGGCAATGTTAGTTACAGTTAGGTTAGTGATGGTAATATTGGGGATTGTTATGGTTGTGATGGTAATGGTTAGGATTATACTTGCAGTGAATGATGGTGGTGATAGCAGTGGTAATGATAGTTACAGTTGTAATGGTGATGATGTGATTGGTGATAATGTGATGGTAAAGTTGTGATGATGATGATAATGGTGATGGCAAATATGTGATGGTGTTAGTGCGAAGATAAAGATGTTATGGTGGTAATGCTGGTGGTGATGATGATTATGATTATGGCAATGTTACAGTGAGGATAATGATGGTAATGGTGGGGATGGTTATGACTGTAATGGTGATGTTAATGGTGAGGATAATACTGGTTGTGACGGTGATTGAGAATGATGGTAGTGGTGATTATGGCAATGAGAGTAGCAGTGATAATGGTGATGGTGGTGGTGGTGGTAGTTATGGTTGTAATGGTAATGGCGAGGAAAATACTGGTTGTGACAGTGATTTGAAAAGGTGGTGGTGGTGATTATAGCATGATTGATAATGGTTATGTAGAGGTGAGGATAATAATGTTATGGTGGGTATGATGTGATGATATATGTATGTGAGGGTAATAATGTTAGTGACAGTCATGATGAGTGATGGTTATGTGGTGGTGGTGGTAGTGTAATGTGGTGGCCATGATGATAGTGGTTCTGCTGATGATAATATTGTGGTTATGATGTGATGTGTAACAGTGTTGACGTTATGGTTGTGCTGATGACACTAATGATGATGGTGATTGCTGTTGGTTGAATGATTAAGAAGCTCTTAACTTTTGTGAAGTGCAGTTGCGTTTTAGAACTTACATTGGATTTTGAAATTGAAGTGCAGATTTCTGAATCTAGAATAGAGAGATTGAGACTCTGTAAGCCTAAGAACAGGCTGTGTGCTTCAGTGCTCAATGTACAGTACATTCAGCCCGGATGAATGCAGAACGATGGAGTGTGTGGGTAATCTGGATGTTTGGCTGTGGAAGGAGTTCTCAGACCTCTCAGAGATTCATGCCGTAGCCAGAGCAACACTAATCCATCCACACATCAGCTCTGAGATCTGAAGCCGCATTATGTCTTTTCCCAGCGAAGAACACAATGGAAACCTGTAAATGCGTGAATGAAAGCATGTGTCCGTGCTTTTAGGGGCACGTAGCTCATAGCCGAGCAGTGATTGCGGTCACATTTGCAGCCACTTTATCAGTTCTGCAAGTTTTTCCCCATTTATGTACTCAGCTCTGAGATGAATTATTTTGATCCTCATTTGAAACTCTTGATTAAACGTATATAAAAAGTAATATATTTTAAGTTTATTTTAAAATATTAGAGTGTATACAAATTATGTATATGTAACATGTAAGAAGACTCAATTTACGAAGCTTCATGGGAGTGGGCTTTTACTGACTCAATTACGCCACATGCAATGCCTCATGGGAATGGGCTTTTATTTACTTGATTATGTCATTTACAATGCTTAATGGGAGTGGGCTTTTACTGCGATTATCATTTCCATGGTAACAGTGACTTCTCTCATTGGTGAATCTGGCTCTCCTCTGTATTACTGGATGGGTAATGTAGTTTTTGTGGAAATTCAGTAATTAAACACAATTAATTTTTATGCCATGAACCAGGCTTACTATAGGCAGATTAGAGTGACACAGGCACGGTTTCGTTCATTTGATACATACACCCTTCTGCTTATGGGCTATGAACGGAATCTTTTGATGGGTAGAGGTTGTCATGGATATGGTATCCTTGGTGATGGTAAAATGCACAGCTACCGTGGTAACACAGTAACTATGCAGCCAACCTGCAGAGCAGAAGGTGCATTCACTCGGAGACAAAGAACTCTTTGTTAACTATCCACTTATCTGTTGCTCCCTTCCACGGTTAGTGATATGAAGCTCTCCCCTCATTATAACGATCACAGATTTGACAAGTGCTACAGCTAATCCCAGACATTTACTGGTTAAGCTGTGTTTGTGGGGTTTGACTTTGTCCGACAAGGAGGAGTCTCTTTCACACCACTTCTGTCAGCAGACACCTGTGGAGCAGCATCTGACAGAAACTCAGCAGCAGCCAGACATCAAATCTGAAAGGAAGCTGGTGTCAAAAACATTGTTAATTAAGAAGAAACTTCACACCAGTATTTATCAGGCATAACGATCCAGAAATCTTTTCACATCTGCATTTTTTCCTCATCATTAGTCTGTGGGTTGCTTGAACTAGTAGCCGACTAATCGAAAACCTGTTTAATTATGCAGGGTTTGGGCTTATCTGACCATGACTGGGCGTGTTCCTTAAGGAGTGTTTATATAAAAAGTACTCTCACAAAAACAGCTAGATGGAGCGCAACAGATTGGAACAGAATGCAAGAGTCTCAAGACGCGTAAAAGACGGACTATTTTTAACTTGACATGCCATCTTAAAAATTCAACACTCATAGTGGGACGCTATTAAAACAGTGTGAAATGTGGCGCAACGGCAAGACATCCATCTTAGTGTGTACTGTAATACAGTGTTTCCAAAAGAGTTTCCAAAACTGTCCAAGCACATGCTAGTTAAAGGATATAGTTCTCCCAAAAATGAAGAAAAAAAAAAACATAATCATAATTTGATTATCAGCATTCTTCAAAGTATCTTCTTTTATTTTCAACATAAGAAAGAAACTCAGGTTTGAAACAACATGAGGGTGAGTAAATGATAAAAGGAAATTTTCATCTTTGGGTGAACTATTCCTTTAAAGCTTCAAAAATGTAAGAAATAATGCTAGTCAGTCGTCTGGACCTCATATTGAATATATACAAAAAAGTTTTTGAACAGTAAGATTTTCAATGTTTTTTAAAGAAGTCTCTTCTGCTCACCAAGCCTGCATTTATTTGATCCGATATACAGCAAAAGTAGTAATATTGTGAAATATTTTTTACAGTACAATTTTGAAATATTTTAACTATTTAAAATAACTGCTTTCTATTTAAATTATATTTTAAATTGTAATTTATTTCTGTGATCAAAGATACATTTTCAGCATCATTACTCCAGTCTTCAGTGTCACATGAACCTTCAGAAATCATTCTATAAAAAAAGGAATAATACTAGTATATTATTTAAAAAATAAAGTAAATATACTGATTTACTGTTATTATTATCTATATTTCAACAATCAAATGTGACCCTGGACCACAAAACCAGTCATAAAGTTAAATTTTACAAAACTGAGATGTACACATCATATGAAAACTCAATAAATAAGCTTTCTATTGATATATGGTTTGTTAGGATAGGACAATATTTGGCTGAGATACATCTATTTGAAAATCTGGAATCTGAGGGTACAAAAAAATCAAAATACTGAGAAAATCACCTTTAAAGTTCCCCAAATTAAGTTCTTAACCATGCATATAACTATTCAAAAATTAAATTTTGATATATTTATAGTAGGAATTTTACAAAATATCTTCATGGAACATGATCTTTACTTAATTTCCTAATGTTTTTGGCATAAAAGAAAAATCAATAATTTTTACCCATACAATGTATTTTTGGCTATTGCTACAAATATACCCCAGCGACTTAAGACTGGTTTTGTGGTCCAGGGTCACAAATATTTTTTTTTGGATTCTTTGATGAATAGAAAGATCCAAAGATCAGCATTTATCTGAAAAAAACAAAAAAACTTTGTAACATTATGCATTATACCAATCAAAAGCTTGGAGTCAAATTATAGAAATTAATACGTTCATTTAGCAAGAACTTTCTATTCATTAAAGAAACCTAAAAAAATTCTACTCAGCTGTTTTCAACATAAAAATAATAATACATGTTTTTAAGCAGCAAATTAAAATATTAGAATGATTTCTGAAGGATCATGTGACTTGAGTAATAATGCTAAAAAGTCAGCTTTGAAATCACAGGAATAGCTTACATTTTAAAATATATTCAAATAGAAAAGTTATTTTAAATAGTAAAAAATATTCCAAAATTGTACTGTTTTTGCTGTACTTTGGATCAAATATATGCTGGCTTGGGGAGCATAAGAGACGTAAAACACAAAAAACATAAAAAAATCTTACTGTTCAAAACTTTTGACTGGTAGTGTATATGAGTAAGTTTATATGTGACTCTGGACCACAAAACCAGTCATAAGGTTAAATTTTACAAAACTGAGATATATACATCATATGAAAGCTCAATAAATAAGCTTTCTATTGATGTATGGTTTGTTAGGATAGGACAATATTTGGCCGAGATACATCTATTTGAAAATCTGAAATCTAAGGGTGCAAAAAATCAAAATACTGAGAAAATCACCTTTAAAGTTGTCCAAATTAAGTTCTTAGCAATGCATATTACTAATCAAAAATTACATTTTGATAAGTTTACAGTAGGAATTTTACAAAAAATCTTGATGGAACGTGATCTTTACTTAATTTCCTAATGATTTTTGACATAAAAGAAAAATCAATAATTTTGACCCATACAATGTATTTTTGGCTATTGCTACAAATATACCCCAGCGACTTAAGACTGGTTTTGTGGTCCAGGGTCACATATATATATTGTACGCATAATTTCCACATGCTTTTTAAAAATGTATTTTATTAGTTTAATTTAAATGACAGCATATACACATTTAAAAAAAAAAAAAAAAAAAAAAAAAAAAAAAAATATATATATATATATATATATATATATATATATATATATATAACCTTTAACAAATTATTATTTGTATTAAATAAATACAAATAATTACAATAGTCTGCTGTAAAGTCTGCAAAGTGCATCGCGACTAAAGGGACGATGTGTGTTTAGTAGGTACATGCATATATTGAGTATTGAATTTGTATCTCTGTGTATAAATGTGATTGTATCAAGCAGGAATTGTCTGACTGGTGCGATCTGAAATAAAGGCGTTTTTATTTTTAGAGCGCTGTGAGAAAACGGCTGTCGCTGAGACTCTGGCGACCGGCCAGTTCACATTCTGCCCATTTCATCTCCACAAACATCATATTTAGACAAGATCCATTCTCTCCTTGCTGCACAACCCACACAACACATGTGCACCCCTCCCTTACCCGCAAGAGTGAGGCTGTGCCATAAAGATGTGCCATGGTTAGTGTGTAAGAGATATCTGTGTGTAAGGTGTAGCGTGTGTCTCTGTGTGTGTGTGTGGTAAAGGTGTGTGTGGAGTGAGTGGGAAAGGGTCAGAGCTCTGTGGGGACGGTGCAGTATTTTAAGGCAGCTAAAAACATCACTAGTGCAGAGAGTGACCCACATACATTTCTTTCTCTCTCTCGCTCTCCTTCGCTCACTTTCCACAGCACCCTCTACCTGCTCCAGTGAACACTGCAGCCTAGTGTAGCTTAAACCTGGCCGGAACGACACAAGTATATCTCCGTTATGTGCTCCCTGTGACACCACGGAGATGTATGAAGTTGTGTTTTCATCTGCTGTGAATGTGTGTGTATGTGAGAGAGAGGGACAGAGAGAGGAGTTAAAGGAGAATGATCTTCACTGTGATGCTGTTTGTCAGTGAGTTGGGGTCCGTTTCTCGCGGTCTCTCTCATCTTGCTGAATGTTCTCAGTTCTGCTGCTGCTGTCACCATGCCTACCAGGAAATTTCCACTCCACTAGATGAGGTCATTGTTAAAGAGCTCACAACTATTTCGCTCTTTCTTTTATCCCTCATCTTTTCTTTTTTCTGAGAGAGAGAAAAAGAGAAGGGTGGAAAATAAGTTTATCTATCTATCTATCTATCTATCTATCTATCTATCTATCTATCTATCTATCTATCTATCTATCTATCTATCTATCTATCTATCTATCTATCTATCTATCTATCTATCTATCTGTCTATCTATCTGTCTATCTGTCTGTCTGTCTGTCTGTCTGTCTGTCTGTCTGTCTGTCTGTCTGTCTGTCTGTCTATCTATCTATCTATCTACCTTTATGTCTATCCTCTATCTATCTATCGTTCTATCATACTATCTATCGTTATGCCATTCTGTTGTTCCATATGATCACATGGCAGTTTGGTAGTGTGTCAATCAAAGAATTTGACATACATGCCTCATGTTTTCTTCTCTGAGAGAGAAAACTAGAATGAAAGGTGGAAATCTATCTATCTATCATTCTGTCGTTCATCTTTATATTTACACACTACCAGTCAAAAGTTTTTGAACAGTAAGATTTGTAATGTTTTTTTAAAGAAATCTCTTCTGCTCACCAAGCCTGCACTTATTTGATCAAAAGTACAGCAAAAACAGTAAAATTTTGAAATATTTTTTACTATTTAAAATAAGGGTTTTCTATTTGAATATATTTTAAAATGTAATTTATTCCTGTGATTTCAAAGCTGAGTTTTTAGCATCATTACTCCAGTCTTCAGTGTCACATGATCGTTCAGAAATCATTCTAATATGCTGATTTGCTGCTCAAGAAACATTTTTTATTATTAATATCAATATTTTAAATGGTTAAGTACATTTTTTCAGGATTCTTTGATGAATAGAAAGAACCAAAGATCAGCATTTATCTAAAATTAAAAACTTCTGTAACATTATACACTATACCATTCAAAAGCTTGGAGTCAGTTTAATTTATGTAATTTTTTGGGGGAAAGAAATTATATTATATAAGTATTACTTTTATTTAGCAAGGATGCTTTGAATTGATTAAAATGAAGATAAAGACATTTATAATGTTACAGAAGATTTCTATTTCAGATGAATGCTGTTGTTCTGAATTTTCTATTAATCAAAGAAAACTTAAAAAAAAATCTACGCAGCTCAACGTAATAATAACAAATGTTTTTTGAGCAGCAAATCAGAATATTAGAATGATTTCTGAAGGATCATGTGACTGGAGTAATGATGCTAAAAAAAATCAGCTTTAAAATCACAGCAATAAATCAGATTTTAAAATACATTCAAATAGAAAGCAATTATTTAAATAGTAAAAATATTTCAAAATTGTACTGTACTTTGTATCAAATAAACTCAAGCTAGGTGAGCAGAAGAGACTTTTTAAAAAACATTACAAATCTTACTGTTCAAAAACTTTTGACTGGTAGTGTATCTGTGGTTCACTCATTCTATCTTTCATTATATCAATCATTATATCATGTTATGTAATCGCATGGCACTTGGGTACTGTGGTAATCAAAGATTGTGACATCTAGCGAGGTGTCTAGGCTCTGTGCGTGTAAATATTTGAGCAGTATCCCATCTATTTGTTCATCTTTAGCACCTGTTGTACCTTTATTGTTTGGTGATCCGTGGCAAGGTCACTTGGTTGCCAAGATTAAATCCATGCACATCCTCAGTATCCGTCTCTGTTTCTCTTGTTTCTGTTTTTACATTCTCATCCTTTCATAGATCTTTGCTGACATTTAAAGCTGTGCACAACTCTGTCCCCTGTGTGCGTTTGTTTAGGGAGGTGGGGTTAAGGTAGCATTCTACTAAACAAATCAGAGGTGTTTCAGTTTAACTGATTTTTTTTTTTTCCATATATGTAGTCTATACGCATTGCATTTTAACAAGAAAATAAACGTTTGGTCAAATGCAGCACCGTGTAAATTGCTTTCTGCCTTTCCAAAATCTCTCTGAGTCAGTTTTCTCTGTGAAGGTGGTGAAGTACAGCATAATCCTTTTTTTGTTCATTTTGTTGTATAATTCTGTGATATTGAGCAAACAAAATCTCTCTGTCTGACTCAGTTCGATTCATTTTAAAATGATTACGACAAAGCTTTGTCAACTCTGCAACGCTTTCAAACATGGAAAATATTTGGATATTAGGTTTGATGGTGGACAAGTTGTCCAACTACCGTCCAAACAATTAGTGAGGTTTTATTATATATAGCAGTAGTGCTTTAAAAGCTGTTTTATTTGACACATCCCTGTGGTGTGACATGTTTATTTGTTCAATGTATGCCGAGGCACAGAGCGTTCCCATCAGATAACCCACGACTAGTCGATTTCGAAAAGATGTGTTTTAGTACATCCCACATTCGGATAACGAAAAATATTAAATCTTCAGTGGAGAGGGACAGTTGCATTGTTGCATGGGGACACGCATAGCAAATGCAACAGATGTTTATTGCATGTTGCACAGATTGTGTGCATGTGTGAGAGGAAACTTGATTCATGCCTGTGTATGTGTGTGGGCTGTATTACTTCAGTAATAAGCATTTGATCTTTTGCTTCTATGGTTGTTGTATATATTACTGGGTTCCTGTGTGTCTAGCAAAGCCTCAAGTTAAGTCGGGGTGTGCATTTATGGTCAATTTTGGATTTGAAAAATGTAGGGTGGTGCTGATTTCACAAAGACAAGCGCAAAAAGACATATCCTTGAATTTTCATCTCACCACAAATGTGACAAAAAATGTCAAGCAGCTGTATTAACTCAACTTCATATGTTCCTGCTTTATATGATCTGTCGCTACATGCTGATGTTAGCCTTACTGAAGATGTTCTGTGAAGTTTTGTGCATTTGTATATATATGGACTTTTGGCAGTATTTTTAGATCAGATATAGCGTACAGTGGCTAAATTTGAAACCATGGGTGATTACATGTTACTGGAATATAGGGTCATTCTCTGAGGCCCAGGAAGTATTTATGCTACACATGCAAGGTTGTTACATGTTTTTCTGATTACAAATATGTGACCCGGGACCACAAAGCCAGTCGTACAGTAAGTGAAACGGGTATATTTGTAGCAATAGCCAACAATACATTGTATGGGTCAAAATGATTGATTTTTCTTTTATGCCAAAAATCATTAGGATATTAAGCAAAGATAATGCTTCATTAACATATTTTGTAAATTTGCTACCGTAATTGCATTACAACTTAATTTTTGATTAGTAATATGTACTAAGTAATTTTCTCAATAATTAGATTTTTTTGCACCCTTAGATTCCAGATTTCAAATAGTTGTAGCTCAGCCAAATATTGTCCTATCCTAATAAACCGTACATCAATGTAAAGCGTATTTATTCAAATGATGTATAAATCTCAATTTAAAAAAATGACCCTTATGACTGGTTTTGTGGTCCAGGGTCGCATATACAGACTTTTAGCAGTTTTTTAGGTAAGGCTAAGTTTAAAACCATGAACGATTACAAGTTAGTGGAATATTGGGTTGTTCTTTGTGGCCCAGGAAGTGTTTATGCTACATATGCAAGGTGGTTACATGTTTTTCTGATCACAGATATCAATGGTGAGGTCACAAAATGTGCTGGACCCCGTTTACACCTATATTCAACAATGTCTATTTGTGATTGAATAACTCAAAAAATGATTTCCTCGTGTTAATGGGGCAAATCCTATGGGGTTATGATTTTAATAATGATTTTAGTGTGTGAAGTTATATGCAATTCTATACATTTTTCATCATGGTAACACCATAAGCCTTAAAACATCTGTACAAATTATGATTTAAACAACTTTACAGCTCGAATAATTCACGGGTTTATCAGAACAATGAATGCAAAGGATTAAAAAATTAATAAACTTCCATTTACTTACGTTGTAAGTGCTTCACTGCAACTGTGATTTTTATTATTTTTTTATACAGTGGAAAATTGTGACCCTGGACCACAAAATCAGTCTTAAGTTCCACAGGGATATTTTTAGCAATAGCCAAAAATACATTGTTTTGGTCAAAATTATTGTTTTTTCAACAAAACAAATTTCAAGAAGATATTAAGTAACGATCATGTTCCATGAAGATATTTTGTACATTTCCTACCATAACTATATCAATATGCAATTTTCTCAATATTTCGAGTTTTTTGCACCCTCAGTTTCCAGATTTTCAAATAGTTGTATCTCTGCCAAATATTGTCCTATCCTAACAATACCATACATCAGATGATGTATAAAACTCAGTTTCAAAAGACTGACCCTTATGACTGGCTTTGTGGTCCAGGGTCACAATTCTCAAAATAAAATTGCAGCCAACATTAAGCCACAAATGCTAAACAATCTTTAATCTGAAAACCCCCTCAGCTAACCCCTACCTCCCTCGCCCTCATTTACCTCCTCACAGTTATGACCCTTAAATGGGAATAAATGAATAGTAAATCATAAATGCGCTTTGTGTTATGTGAGTTTCCTCTAAAGATGCATATTTAATGCCAAACACAAAGACACCGAAGCATTATGGGGGCAGTGGGAGGCATTTTATCAGCCTGAACACAGTACCGTAACAGCATGTGACTAAACGCCCACCTGCGTCAGACTGCTGTTTATTAAACATTCAGATCATATGAAATCATATTGACTGCATTGATCGGCTTGTCCTGTGGCCAGCAGAACAGCTACATCATCAGCAGCGTGCCCGAAATCCGTCGGCACGCAACCTGGTACAGTGTGTCCTAAAGAAACAAGGAAGGGAAGTGAACGGCACCACGAACACGAGCGTGTCCTACACTCACTCACTCACTCTCACAGCTCTGGGATTTCAGATTGAGGACGAGCGAGAAAAATCGCTCTGTTTCTCTCACGCCGCTTCTGCTCCCTCTCTCTCGCTCTCCTTACCTTGACCACAGTTTGTGAAGGACACTTGGGTAGGTGTAAGGTTGTAATTCAAGCAGGTTAGTGACACATTGCTCCTCACCTCCTCTGGACTTGTCTTACACCTCTCCATCCCTCTTTCTCCTCCTCCTCTCCTCCACCTCCTCTTTCTCCTGTTGTCAGGACTCAGGGGAGGTAACCCAGTTTTTGTGGCCGGTGGCTGCAAGCTGATGTTCTAATACAAACGATGGCTGAACTATGAATAATGAATCAGCCCCCACTCTTAAGAGCTCCGTCGCTCGCTCGCTCCTCACACACTAATCAGAATGAGCTCAGAATGACCTTGCGTCATCTTCCTTGTCCTCCTCCAGTGGTGGCCTCAAGGGAAGGACGAAATGTCCCTCATTCTGACAGGACTGTTGGATTTTAATCTCGCGACTTGACGTTTGGACTTGAATCAATGCATAGCGGCAAAGGCCCTTACGAACCTGCGGCCTGCACTTCTCAGCAAGTGTTTGGAAACGTAGGTCATCTCGCTGAGGGAGATTGTGAGGTTTAAATACATCCTGAAGTTTGGTAGTAGAGTTTTTGTTGCTCATTGGTTTCTATTTCTGTGACATCATGCTGGGTAGCCCCGGCCACAGTCGAATCTTATTGGTCCAAAATTCTAATATGACCCTGGACCACAAAACCATAAGTAATGACCGTAAGTCATAAGTAGAGCATCAATACATTGTGTGGATAAATTATCGATTTTTCTTTTATGCCAAAAATCATTAGGATATTAAGTAAAGATCATGTTCCATGAAGATATGTTGTACATTTCCTACCCTAAATTTATCAAAACTTACTTTTTGATTAGTAATATGCATTGCTAAGAACTTCATTTAGACAACTTTAAAGGCGATTTTCTCAATATTTATTTTTTTTTTGCACCCTCAGTTCCAGATTTTCAAATAGTTGTATCTTCGCCAAATATTGTCCTATCCTAACAAACCATACATCAATGGAAAGCTTATTTATTCAGCTGACCCTTATCATTTTGAAGTCCCATATGAGCACAACTAACTGTAAAGAGGGTTGCACACTGGATGAAGATAAAGTGCGATGTCTTTAAACTCAAAACACGTTCTTTTCTTCAAGTGTGAACACATTAGATTGAGTATAAGGCAATTTTTAGTAATGTGCTGCTTTTTTTGTGGCAAACACCTATATTTACACTTGTTAAAGTCACTTTTACATTCTTGAAGTGAAGTTTTGCCAGACTAGATGCACTGTTTTGGACTGTTGCCTTGAACTTGAGAAAGTTAGTACAGATGGATGCTTCCAAAGCGTGATACCAAAGAAATGTCCTAAGCACTTCACTTCTCATTCAGTATGCGACTGGAGCCCTCAGAGACGAAGCCATTTTTTAAATAAATATCATGGAGGAGGAAAGGCTTCAATATGCTGAACTCAGTGAACTGACTTTTGTGAGTAAACAACTGATCCCTTTGAAATGAAAGCCCAAATACATTCATTTTTATATTATTTTGAAATTACTACAAAGTTTTATTTTATTTTATCCCTAAACATTGACTGACTGTATTATTAAAAATGTATTTTATTTTATTTTATCCCCAAACAATGACTGACTGTATTATTAAACATTTATTTATTTTATTTTATTTTATTATTTTAGCAGAGGTTCGAATGGCTGGTAACTTTAATGTAGTCAGATGTGGCTGGTGAGTGAAAAAGTTAAACATATGTGACCCAGGAACACAAAACCAGTCATCAGGGTCAATTTTTTTTTAAATTCAGATTTATACATCATCTGAAATATGAATAAATAAGCTGATGTATGATTTGTTAGGATAGGACAATGTTTGGCCGAGAAACAACTATTTGAAAAACTGGAATCTGAGGGTGCAAAAAATCTAAATACTGAGAAAATCGCCTTTGAAGTTGTCCAAATGAAGTTCTTAGCAGTGCATATTACTAATCAAAAATTAAGTTTTAATATATTTACAGTAGGAAATTTACAAAATATCTTCATGGAACATTATCTTTAATATCCTAATGATTTTGGGCATTAAGGATCGATAATTTTGACCCATACAATGTATTTTTGGCTATTGATATAAATATACCCGTGCTACTTAAGACTGGTTTTGTGGTCCAAGGTCTCATATTTGATGGGGCACTATACATTTAGCCATTTTCAGTCACTGTGTCTTGTTTTCTGTTGCTGTGAATGAGAATTACCATTTAGCTTTGTTGGGCATTATACATTGTTAACAACTATTGTGATCGCTGTGTAAATACATCAATGCTGCTTCTGTACTGAATTGAGAAATATGGCTAAATGCATCTTTTTATCACACCTTTTCTATGAGATTTAATGAGTTTTAGTTGAAAGAAGTCCTGCGGTGGTCATTATGTGCCCTACTCCTTGCCAGAAATTTCCTGAGCCATGTAAATCGAAGTGATGGCCTTGCAAAATACAGAGAAGAGCTCTTTATGGTTTTGCATGTAATTGTTAATCTAGCTTTTTCTTTTTACATTTTTGAGGCACTTACTGATGTGAACTTGTGTTGTATTGCCTAATTACTAATTAATTTTACAAATTAGTCATTTAGCTGACACCTTTTTCAAAGCGACTTCAAGTACACAAAGCACAAGGACAGTCCCCTGGAGCAAATTGAGGTTAAGTGCTCAAGGTTACAACTTTGGTTTCCATCCCAGGTCTATCCACTAAGATACAACAGTAAGTACACTTGTCTTGATCTCATGACATCTGTATTTGCTGTCCAGTGTGTTGCAGGTACAAGTTTATTGGAAAGCTCACTGTGGCCCAAAAAAAAGCTGTAGGGCAAGATGAATGCGGAGTTGATCTGAGATGTGACATGGGGCTGTGTGGTCAAGTGGTTAAAGGCTTCTAACCAAAAGGCTGGTGAATGATTCCCACAGGGAAATATCCATGACTGTTTTAGTGTGCATGGAATACTGTACATACTTCATTTGCAGAGCACAGTTTGTGGAATATTGATTACTGAAATGCAACACTATCACTATCCAGCGTGATGAATAAGTAACATTGACCACAAGGTTTAATCGCTCCCTTGGCTCGTTATTTGAACAACTCATTATTTAAATGGATATTCCACCATTAGTTTCCTGAATTTTCATTTTATATTAAGTGGAGTATCTCTTTATCAATTTAGCTGCTACTTCTTCTTCTTCTTCTTCTTCTTCTTCTTTTATTTTATTTTATTTTATTTTTAGTTCATCAAAAAATGAAAATTCTGCCATACAGGTGTGGAACCTACTGAATATATATATATATTTATTTATTTATTTTATTTTTTTTTTTTTAAAAAAAGGTAATTGCAAGTTTTTATCTCAATTCTGACTTTTTCGCGCAATTGCAAGTTTACATTTTGCAATTCTGACTTTTTTCATAATTAACTCACAATTGCCAATTTATATCTCACAATTATGAAATAAAGTCAGAATTGTGAGATATAAAATCACAATTTATAAAGTCAGAATTGCTTTCTCGCAATTGTAAGTTTACATCTTGCAATACTGACTTTTTTCATAATTCACTCACAATTGCTGGTTTATATCTCACAATTCTGAGGAAAAAAAGTCAGAACTGTGAGATATAAACGGACAATTGTGAGTTATAAAGTTAAAATTGTAAGAGATAAACTCACAAATGCGAGTTATAAAGTCAGAATTGCGAGATATGAACTCACAATTTATAAAGTCAAGTTAAAGTTAGCATCTTGCAATTCAGACGTTTTTCTCGCAGTTTAGACTTTTTTTTCTGCATTGCATATTTTCATCTCACAATTTTAACATTTTTTTCTCAGAATTGTGAGATATAATCTAGCAATTGCAAGATATGAACTCACAATTGCAAAAATATAGTCAGAATTGCTTCCTAGCAAATGCGAGTTTGTATCTCTTACAAGATTATATCTCAATTTTTATCTCAATTCTGACTTTTTTCTCATAATTGCGAGTTGACATCAGAGTTGTGAGATATAAACTTGCAATTGTGAGAAATAAAGTCAAAATTGTGAGATAAACTCATAATTACAAATTATAAAGTCAGAATTGCTTTCTCGCAAATGCGAGTATGTATCTCACAATTCTGACTTTTTTCTTGCAATTGTAAGATATAAACTGGCAATTGTGAGTTGTAAAGTTAGAATTGTGAGAGATAAGCTCACAAATGCAAGTTATAAAGTCAGAATTGTTAAAGATGAACTCATAATTGCAAATTATAGTCAAGTTAAAATTTGTATCTCAACTTTTTTCTCACAATTTCAAGTTTCAAGAGTTTTACATCTCGCAATTTAGACATTTTTACACAGAATTGTGAGAAATAAGCTCTCAATTGCGAGTTATAAAGTCAACATTGCGAGATATAAACTTGTATTTTCAAAAAATATAGTCAGAATTGTTTTCTCACAAATGCAACTTTGTATCTTGCAATTCTGACTTTTTTTCTTGCAATTGTGAGTATAGATCTCACAATTTTGACTTTTTTTTCAGAATTGTGAGAGATAAACTCGCAATTGCAAATTATAAAGTCAGAATTGCTTTTTCACAAATGTGAGTTTGTATCTCGCAATTCTGACTTTTTTCTCATAATCCCTAGTTTATATCTTACAATTTTGCCTTTTTTCTTGCAATTCTGACTTTTTATCTTGCAATTATGAGTTTACATCTCGCCACTTTAACTTTTTTCTCAGAATTGTGAGATATAAACTTGCAATTGTGAGTTATAAAAGTAGAATTGTGAGAGATGAACTCGCAATTGCAAAATAAAAAGTCAGAATTGCTTTCTTACAAATGCAAGTTTGTATCTCACAGTTGTGACTTTTTTCTTGCAATTCCGAGTTTATATCTTGAAATTTGGACCTTTTTTCTCAGAATTGTGAGATGTAAACTCAAATTTGCAAGTTTATATCTCACAATTCTGACTTAATTTCTTGCAACTGCAAAAGTTTATATCACGCAACTCTGACTTTATAGCTCACAATTGCAAGTTTATATCTCACAATTCTGAGAAAAAAGGAACCACATGACAGCGAGCATATGATGACAGAATTTTCTTTTTTGGTTGAACTATCCCTTTAAGAATTAATAAAACTTAAGACTTTTTTTCTCACAAAACTGTATCAAAATTCAAAATAACTATCTTTTTTAGATGAATAAGTATGGGAGAAGTATGCCAACTTTCCAAAAAGCAGTACATCAAATATTCATAAAACAGAAAAAAAAAAACGTGACACGGCCACAGGAGAGGGTCTGTCATATTGGCGGAGAAAATGTTAGAAGCCACATGACCATGCTAACATACTGTATTCATACTACACACATACAAATAAATGATACTTTATTAACGCTCGACAATCAATTGTAGTACATACTCTGCAGCTTCTCATGCAAACAACTGCATACAGTATGCACTGCGCATTATGCTTTCTACGTGATCAACCGCACCTGTAGAATGTTCTGGATCAGTTCTTCATGTGACTCCAGTTAAAACACAGATCATCAGTGGGCGTGTTTAGCTCTGTGAAAAACTTCACAAGTTGCTAGGCAACATGATCAACACTTAGTGTCTGTTTTTGAGGATCTTAAGAAAAAAATGAGCTTTTAATAGTAGAGACAGAAGGGAGGGTGTAAATAGTAGCAAGGCAGGAGAGAGATGGGGAGGTGGGTGGGTGGGGGGTATTTGGGGATGTGGAACAGCTGCATCCTCTTAGCCTGCCAGGGGGGCCGCCCCCCAACAGACACACACACACACACCACCTTTGCCCCACGGCCCGAACTATAGTTAGCTGTCTGTGCGCTGCCTAGCAACCACATCCAAAGCAGAATTGATGGAGGTTCAGCACGTCCCTTGTTCTATCTCCGTCCTTCTTTCTGTGTCATTGTAGCTTTCTCTGTGCGAGTATGTGGATTATACTGCAGGAGTGACTGGAGTGAAGTTGCGCTGTGATCTGATTGGCTATCACGACTTAAGGTCTGTGGCGTCACCGCTGTACTCAGAGCTGATTTGGGCCATAACCTCAAAAGGGTTTGACAGCTATGACACAGCTAAGATGTTACCTGTATGCTTTAGCGCATGATATATCATGCACACACACACACACACACACACACACACACACACACACACACACACACACTTTCATCTCGTCCATATAGGTTTGTGGCATCCCTGAAGCATGACAAGATGAGATTGTATTCATATGGAAATGTCTCCTTACGCTTTACTAATGAGATATCAGCTCTCTCTCCTCCTACTCTTCTCTCTCTCTCTCTTACCCTCTCTCTCTCTGTCACTCTCCAAGGTGTTATCAGTAGGTGATGTGGTTGAGTAAGATGAATCTAGTGGCTGGTGTGTGTGTGTGTGTGTGTGTGTGTGTGTGTGTGTGTGTGTGTGTGGTTCTCCTCATCACACCATCCTCTCTGCTGTCCATTCCAGTGATGTTTCTACCAACAGCTCGTCTCAATTAACAGCTCTTTTGTGATTTCCAGAAGGTTGTAGCATCTTGCGTAGTACACAATAAAAAAAAAGAAATCTGTTATTGAAAAGATCATTTCAACATTTTCAACATAATGTTGCTTTTAAAAAATGCAGTATATCTGTTTGGTTGGGTTGTGAGTGTTTCTGTGTTTGGTTGTTTTGTGAGTACTTGCAGCACATTTCTGTGTTTGGTTGTGTTGTGAGTATGTGTACCGCATTTCTGTATTTGGTTTTGTTGCGAGTATTTGCAGTTTCAGTATTTTGATGTGTTTCGAGTACTTGCAGTGCGTTTCTGTTGGTTGTGTTGCCAGTATTTTAGTGCATTTGTGTTTGGTTGTGTTATGAGTACTTGCAGCGCATTTCTGTATTTGTTTGTGTTGCAAATACTTGCAAGCATGTTTCTGTTTGGTTGTGTTGTGAGTACTTAAGGGATGGAACGACAAATCGTTGCAGCGCGAATCGGGAAATGATTCAGCATCGATTCTGAGATTTCCGATTCTTTCTTAAATCGATTCTGAGCTTAGTTTTGAACAGCAGATGGCACGGCTTGCTTTAGAAACAGCTATGCTCTGCTTGTTTTTAAATATTGACACGCACTTGAACCTAAAATAACCATTCATACAATTTGAAAAAGTTGAAGCGAATTACAATGGTGTTTACAGTGGGCTGTGTTTACATTAATCTCACATTCTGAGCTGGGGTGAAATTACACGACTCTTCTTCGTGAGCATTTGAGTGTGCGATAAAAACTAGATTAGAGTGTCATCTGCTGTTAAAATCTAAACTCAGAATAGATTCCAAAGAGAATCTCAGAATCGATCTCAGAATCGATCCGTGATTAGATTTATCGTAGCGCATTTCTGTTTGGTTTTGTTGCAAGTACTTACAGCATGTTTCTGTTTAGATTTGTTGGAAGTATTTGCAGCACATTTCTGTTTTGTGAGTGTTTGCAGCATGTTTCTGTTTGGTTGTGTTATGAGTACTGGTAGCGCATTTCTGTTTGGTTGTGTTGCGAGTATTTGCAGTGCGTTTCTGTGTTTGGTTGTGTTGTGAGTACTTGCAATATGTTTCTGTTTGGTTGTGTTGCAAGTACTTGTAGCGCATTTCTGTTTGGTTGTGTTGCGAGTATTTGCAGTGCGTTTCTGTGTTTGGTTGTGTTGTGAGTACTTGCAATATGTTTCTGTTTGGTTGTGTTGCAAGTACTTGTAGCGCATTTCTGTTTGGTTGTGTTGCGAGTACTTGCAACACATTTCTGTTTTGGTTGTGTTGCAAGTATTTGCAGCACATTTCAGTTTGGTTGTTTTGTGAGTATTTGCAGCATGTTTCTGTGTTTGGTTGAGTTATGAGTACTTGCAGCGCATTTCTGTTTGGTTGTGTTACGAGTAGTTAATTGTAATTCATTTGATTTAGAAAAGCCTGTTCGTCTTAGACAGCGTTGCCAGGTTTTCACAAAAAAGACCCGCCCAATTTCTATTTAAAAGTAGCCCAATCGAGGGGGGTCACGCTTTTTGGCGGGGTGCCCTGGGAAAATTAGCATTCCAGCGGATAAATATTTCATTATTGGCATCACTTCAACCCACGGACATGAAAAACGACCCACGGCAACAGTGTTAAGGCCTGTTCACACCAAGAACGATAACGATAACTATAAATACAACGATAACTATATTTGCGTCCACACCAGTGAACGGTAACTGTCTGTTTTTGTTGCATTTACACAATTTCAACCAGTAGATGTCCTCAGCATGCACGTTTCGAGCGCATCTAAACAGTGAATCTAGTGTAAACTATCTGATCTCTAACGTAGTCAATATAGTGGAATAAAAACAATATGTACTCTTTTCTACTGCAACTTCAAAGGAGGCAAGACAATGGTGTCCAAACTAGCCCTGAATTCCTGAGGTAATTTTATGTTTTATCTTATTCTGTTTGCTGTGCAATGTCTGTTTGCTTCTCTACAATGTTGCCTGCTATTTTCCTTTAAATTTGAAAGAAGTTTGATAAGCTGTCAGTGTTTTATTGTTTATCTGCTGTAAAAAAAAAAATAGTTCTGAACGTGATCCCAACGATATCGTTGCCCTGTATCGTTATCGTTATAGTCGTTGTGTGAACACTGCTATTCTCTTAAATTTGAAACGATTTTTAGAATGTTATCTTTATAGTTATAGTTATTGGTGTAAACGGGCCTTTAAAGTAGCCCAGTTCCATGGGAAAACCGCGGACTTGGCAACACTGGTCTTAGATCAGGTGTATTCAAGTCATTTTTGGATGAATTGCATACTAATGTGTTGTTATTAACTTCAGACAAAAAAAGAGTTTGGTTTTGTTTACATTCCTACATACCTGGGTTTAAGTTGTTTAAGATACCTTTTTTTGATGTTTATTGTTATCCTTATTTGCCTGCTGCAACTGCAAACAGTTTGTCAGTTGTAGTGTACTTGGTAAAATGTCTCCATTATACAGTTTTTGACCATTAATACATTGCAGGACTAACATATGCACAATTAAAGCATAAAGCATATATATGCCTGTATAATACGATTTAAAACGGCAGTACTCTGCACATTTTACTGTGATTATTGTTTTTGTTACTGTAATTATTAGCATAATCACAGTATTCTGTTTATGTGAGCTCCAACTTAACTGCTGTGCTACCTTTTAATCGCATTATAAGCGTGCATGTAAACATACTGTAGCCTCTGTCACTAGTGCCTTCTGGTTGAAGTATATACACCATAAAGATGCGTTTTTATTACTTTATGTGAGCGTATATCTTGAACAGACTCAGATTTACTGTCGATATAGCGATAACTCACAATATGGAATTCATAAGC